>NC_041392.1:530277723-530404119 GCF_002162155.2 Triticum dicoccoides
GGGGGGGGTTAAAATAAAGATGACCCTTGAGTCCGCGAAACCCAAGGGAAAAAGGCTAGGTGGCAAATGGTAGAACCAATGTTGGGCATTGCTGGAAGAGTTTTATTCAAGGCGAACTGGCAAGGCGTTCCCATTAAAACCCAACTGCGTAAGGAACACAAAATCCGGGAACATAACACCAATATGACGGAAACTAGGGCGGCAAGAGTGGAACAAAACACTAGGCATAAGGCCGAGCCTTCCACCCTTTACCAAGTATATAGATGCATTAACATAACAAGATAATATAGTGATATCCCAAAAATAAACAATGTTCCAATAAGGAACGATCTCCAATCTTCACCTGCAACTATTAACGCTATAAGAGGGGCTGAGCAAAGTGGTAACATAGCCAATCAACGGTTTGCTAGGACATGGTGGGTTAGAGGTTTGACATGGCAATTTGGGAGGCATGATAAGCAAGTGGTAGGCATCGTAGCATAGGCATAGCAAAAGAGCGAGCATCTAGCAAGCAAAGATAGAAGTGATTTCATGGGTATGATCATCTTGCCTGCAAAGTTGTCAAAGTTGGCTTGATCCTCGTAAGCAAACTCAACAGGCTCCTCGTTAGAGAACTCGTCTCCCGGCTCTACTCAAACAAGACAAACAAGCAAAAGGAACACAATCAACCACGTGCAATGCTCCAACAATATGATGTAAACATGGTATGCTATGCGGGATGCGATATGTGATGCATATGCGAGATTTGACAAGGAATGATTGAACTTGGCCTCAACATGGAAATCCAAGAGTGCCACTGGAAAGGTGAGGTGATTTTGGTTGAAATCGATATAAAGATCACCGGAAACGGATGCACGGTTTGGAAATGGCAAGCAAAACAAATATGGCACCGGTCTGCGATAAACAGCAAGTAGCCATCCAAATGCACCAAGATAAATATGCTACAGCACTCAAACATGACAAAAAAATACATGGCAGGGATCCACTCATGATATTTGACAAAAGATGAACACTGAGCTACGGCTAATTCATCCATTAACAGGTTCAAACAAGCATGGCAAAAATGCAAACGATAACAGGTTTCAGACTTTGTGAAATTAACACAAGTCTGGAATTTAACATCAGGTAGCACACTTTGGAGCATGAAAAATATATGCTACAAGAACTTAACATGGCAAAGCAAGGCATGGCATGAAGCTACTAAAAGCACTAAACAAAAGTCCCTTAGTGACCTTGAGCCAAAAGGGACGAGAAAATACAATTGTAAGCATGTGAACATGGCAAAAACATAATCAGATTACAGACTTAGTGAAAAACTGGAGCATGCAAATCTGTTAACGAGTAGGCATGTTTACGAGCTCGATGCACTCACTACATAGCAAGGCATGACAAACTAAGCATACACCCATCAAGAATACATATCATAGAAGCTAGACATGGCAAGAACAACAACATAGCATGCACAGATCAATAACCACATCCTCGAAAAAATCGCTAACAAGTCAACAATCTGCCAGGATTCACGAAATAGCAAAAGTAGAGCTCGATTGACTCAAGCTAGGGTGCTCCGTAAATGCAAACAAAGACATGGATGGATAGAGCACCACAATATTAACAAAACATCCTTACTGATCATCCTCAAAAGAGGCACGGATCACTAGGAAAACAACATGAACATATGGCATATTGACAAAATCAGGACAAGGACTTAGAAAAATCCTGTCCCTGAAATCAGCATTAACGAATGCACTACTTAGCAAGCTTGTGCTAGTCACCACACATGTCACAAAAATACATGGTAAGCACCTCTGTAAAGATGGCATGGCATATAACAAAACTCATGTAGAGCTCAGGAGCATATCATGCACACATTAATTATGGCAAAAATGACAAATAGCTATTTGATGAAACAGATCTGATAATTATATCACATAGCCCTCTTCCAACAGCATTTCGGGCATCAAGATGAGCTCAAATGTAAATGATGCAATGAGGTGTAATGATGTACTCTCTGAGACGAACATTTTGATATGATACACGCGCAAATTGGAGCTACGGATGCGGAGTTATAGCATGATGAAAATAGCCAAAAAATTAGGGTTTCAAGGGAAAGTCAACCCTTCGGATTTCAGATCCAGATCCGGATCATTGTAGCTGCACGGACGCCGAGGTTCACCGGGGAAATCTCTGTTCGCCGGAGTGTCGCCGGACTTGGCGTTTGACGAGGAGGAAGGAGGAAGCCGGATGGGGAGGACGGCGGAGGAGCTCGCCGGAGTGGCGACGGCGGTGACCGGGCGGCGCGGCAAGATCCGAGCGGCCGGTGGTGAGGTCGGGCGTCGCCACCGGCGAGGGGCACGATGGCTGGTGAGGCGAAGACAACAGCGCGGCGAGGAAGAAGAAGCCCCGGGCGGCGCGGCGAGGAAGGAGGGTGGCGGCGGGCGCGGGCTCTCGGGGGCCTTCCCTGGGCCGGGTGGGCCGGCGCGGCGGTAGCCCCCGCGGGACACGTGGCGCTCCCTGACAGGCCGGGCGCGGCAGCGGGATTTCGTCCGCTAGGAGACTGACATGTCCGGTGGTGGCGGGTAGAATTTTTAGGGTTTGCGGTTGGAAGAGATCCGGGAATTTCAGGAGAGGATCTATATATAGGCATAGAGGGAGCTAGGAAGCTCCAAATGGAGTGCAGTTTTTGGCCACGCGATCGTGATCGAACGCTCTAGATGATGGAAGGGTCTTTGGTGGGTTTTGGGCCAAATTGGAAAGGTGTTGGGCTGCAACACACACGAGGCCTTCTCGGTCCCTCGGTTAACCGTTGGAGTATCAAACGAAGTCCAAATGGCACAAAACTTGACAGGCGGTCTACCGGTAGTAAACCAAGGCCGCATGGCAAGTCTCGGTCCAATCCGGAAATGTTTAACCCCCACACACGAAAAGAGGTAGAAAGGACCACCGGAGGACATAGGAGCGCCGGAATGCAAAACGGACAATGGGGAAAATGCTCGGATGCATGAGACAAACACGTATGCAAATGCAATGCACATGATGACATGATATGAGATGCGTGACAAAGGCAGCAACACACGGAGACAAAAACCCGAACCCAAGGAAATAAAATAACTTAGGCCGGAAACGGCAAGAGTTGGGATACATATAAGGTAAATTACATCCGGGGTGCTACATGTGAATAGGGTGAGAGAATGTGAATATAGCAAACCCTAGAAAAGGAACGTTGAACCTCCAGCGTGTATATATATATGCAGTGCGGTGAGAGTGTGGAGAGTGCAAACCCTAGCAAACAAGCGATGAGGCTCCAGCTTATATAGTGTACTACATATATACTGTATTACGGACTGAGTTCCGGCGCCTTAACCGCACCTGCCTTTGGCTGTATGACAGGTGGGCCAGCCACATTTTGGTCCCACCTGTCATACACCCAAAGACAGGTGCACTAAGTCAATCAAGCTGCATCCATATAGTACTCGTGTACACTACTAATATATAGAGGACTTGTTTTCTTATTCTCTTCATAACAATCGTTTTAAATTGTGTAAGTACGAAATGAAACTCTTTATTTAACGTACCAGTGAAGGAAACTACTACTTCCGATCAACTAACGATCCACGCGTCCTGGTCGCACTTCCTGTACTTCACGTGTGGTACACTACCCTCCCTTAAGTGAACAACCACACATGTGCCAAATTATCAGAAACGTGTGAGAGAGTGTACAAATAAAGAATTTTAATTTCAATTATCGGAAAAGTTTGAGAGTATGTATAGTTTGCCCTCTCAATAATTATGGTTTGTTGTGTTCGGCCTAAACTTAGCCAAACTTTACAAAGTTTGATTTCAGTCAAATCTAATATGTAGAGTAAATAAAAATGGAGGGCTACTACGTCCATCCGGGTTTTTAGTCCACACCATTTTTTTAAATCAAAGTTAATATCTGGACAAATAAAATTACACGGGAGCTGAAGACAAAGTTGTGAGAAGGCTTAGAAATCAATACAAAACTTATGCTCTTAGTACCAATGTCGATCCTTCTTTGAGGAAACATTTGGTTCATAGCCAATTGTGTGATAAAATTGCACCAATGTGAAAGACGACTGCGTCTCCAATGCAACCAAGGTGAACTGATGAAGGATATCATCTTTGTCGGTAACAAGCAAAGAGCACTGATGGAAGATAGCTTTTTTCATGGAAAATTGATCACCTTCACTAGCCGACGTAACCATGAGGCGCAACCATGAGCATCGATAGGTCATCATGGTGATGCATGATCCATTTGGCATCAAGTTTGGGTGAGGTACCTATGAAGTTTGAAAAATCCTCACTGTGGTTTGTTTCTTCTCAATAATCAATCTCGAGGAAGGAAAAACCACGTGGCAGAGGATAGTGAGGCGGAACAACAATGGCCATCCAATTTTGTGCAGTTCCACAAAAATTGAGGAAGACATGCCCGGATATGGAGATATGCATCGCTGTTTGCAAAAATATAAAAAAGGGATATAGTGTTGTTACTTTGTTTTGGCAGTGGTACAAGATTAACAAAGACATCTCAATTGTCAATAAGAATTAATGAAAAGTACACCAACAAACGGAAGCATCATGATTATCTTGATGGGAACTAAGAGCATCTCTAATAGCATGTGCATAGTTGGATGTCTATATATTCATATAGACAATGGTCTAAAAAGATTCCCTCATATACACGTCAGTTTTGCATCAGAACGTCTATATACAGGGACCATGATAGGTGGGTCGTTGCTGGGGAGAGGAAGAAATCATGTCTGCAGCCGAGTTTAGATGACGCCTTCACATTGTCCAGGCGTGGACATTGTCGAGGTCGATTTAGAGGATGTGTATATTTGGACGACCATATAGACAAGCTGTTGGACGCCTGTTTTGGGCTCACGTCGTGGAAAGCGAGTATAGACATCCATATAGACAAGATATTGGAGATGCTCATGATACCCGAGAAAAAAGCATTTCTTCATTTAACAAGTGATAGTATTAGATTAGCAGCAGCACTAGGAGCATATGGACAATGACCGCACAACCACCATGTACTTTTTGTCAAAACAACATGTATACCTCCACCGAGGTATAAATCAGGACAACTTTTCGAGTGGCATTCCCTCTATAATAGTAGGTGATGTTGGACCAGCCGACGAACCCTAGCTACTATACATGGGGAGCTGGGGAATAGTCACATAGAATAAAACCCGCATGCAGGGACCTGGGGAGCTGGACCAGTACAAGAAGTTATACCTCAGGTGGGCGAGATGTTGCTTAGGCGGGAGGGCGGGATCTGCCCACACGACAGCAGCGAACAAGGGTGCCGAGGACCTTCATCCGCACCAGCGCCGGCTCCGAGAGGATGGTGTGCATCGGCTTCCTCCATCGCCGACGGCGACAACATCAACGTTGCACCTCCTCACCTCCCGTAGCAGACGAGATTCGACCGGATCTGTGACCACCGGTTAGGAGAGAGATAGAGTGGACACTGTCATCTTGTTTTGATATGGAGAGGGTGAGAGAGCGAGACGTGAGAAACCCTATCAAACAAGAGGCTATATATACAATGGAGTAAAAAATCTCTCCAGAGCAGTGCTTTTAAATAGAATACGCGTGTTCCCGGAAAAAATAAACGAAAAGTGATGGACACTTTTTTAATGTACCAAGAAAGAAAACTCGATCAAAAAAATACGCCCCCGCTTCCAGGTTGCGAGAGTCGTCGCGCGCACACACATAGACATAGACATAGACATGCATATCCGTGTTTACGTAAAATTCCATCTCCATCTCCATCTCCAATCATATTTGTCCAACTGGCACATTATTTACGTTGTTAACTATATATGCAGCAATATTAACATACAACATCTCTTGTTTCCGGGCGTCCGGACCGCTGGCACGCCCGCTCCTGGCAAACCCGAACCCTCTCCATCATCCGTGCATGCTTTTCGCCCGAAACGGTTAGTGCTGCATTCATGCCCAGCCAGAGCGGACACGACCTCTCACTAGAGGCGACATTGAAGCAGCGCACCGGCCGAGAGAGCGTCGCCCGTGCCGCATCCCGGTGCACGCGACTACTCCGCGTTCAAAGGTCGCAATAGCTGGCCACAACATGCATGTAAAAAGTTCTTGGGAGTCTGTGCTACAGCTAGCTGTCCTCCCCCAACTCGTCAATCTCTTCCAGTAGTGCTAGTACTCCATGGCGCGATCCATCGACAAGCAGGCGAGAAAGTTATCGTATACTAGGTTTGCGGTGAGTGTCATGCCGAGTGATGTCTACTACACAACATTCTTCTTGTAGACGTTGTTGGGCCTCCAAGTGCAGAGGTTTGTAGGACAGTAGCAAATTTCCCTCAAGTGGATGACCTAAGGTTTATCAATCCGTAGGAGGCGTAGTATGAAGATGGTCTCTCTCAAGCAACCCTGCAACCAAATAAAAAAGAGTCTCTTGTGTCCCCAACACACCCAATACAATGGTAAATTGTATAGGTGCACTAGTTCGGCGAAGAGATGGTGATACAAGTGCAATATGGATGGTAGATAAAGGTATTTGTAATCTGAAATTATAAAAACAGCAAGGTAACTAATGATAAAAGTGAGCGTAAACGGTATTGCAATGCTAGGAAATAAGGCCTAGGGTTCATACTTTCGCTAGTGTAAGTTCCCTCAACAATAATAGCATAATTGGATCACATAACTATCCCTCAACATGCAACAAAGAGTCACTCCAAAGTCACTAATAGCGGAGAACGTACGAAGAGATTATGGTAGGGTACGAAACCACCTCAAAGTTATTCTTTCCAATCAATCCGTTGGGCTATTCCTATAAGTGTCACAAACATCCCTAGAGTTCGTACTAGAATAACACCTTAAGATACAAATCAACCAAAACCCTAATGTCACCTAGATACTCCAATGTCACCTCAAGTATCCGTGGGTATGATTATACGATATGCATCACACAATCTCAGATTCATCTATTCAACCAACACATAGAACCCCAAAGAGTGCCCCAAAGCTTCTACCGGAGAATCACGACGAAAACGTGTGCCAACCCCTATGCATAGGTTCATGGGCGGAACCCGCAAGTTGATCACCAAAGCATACATCAAGTGAATCATGTGATATCCCATTGTCACCACAGATACGCACGGCAAGACATACATCAAGTGTTCTCAAATCTTTAAAGACTCAATCCAATAAGATAACTTCAAAGGGGAAACTCAATCCATTTCAAGAGAGTAGAGGGGGGAAGAAACATCATAGGATTCAAATATAATAGCAAAGCTCACGATACATCAAGATCGTGCCAAATCAAGAACACGAGAGAGAGAGAGAGAGAGAGATAAAACACATAGCTACTGGTACATACCCTTAGCCCCGAGGGAGAACTACCCCCTCCTCATCATGGAGAGCACCGGATGATGAAGATGGCCACCGGAGAAGGATTGCCCCCTCCGGCAGGGTGCCGGAACGGGTCTAGATTGGTTTTCGGTGGCTACGGAGGCTTCTGGCGGCAGAATTCCCGATCTAATCTCCGTTCTGGAAGTTTTAGGATACGTGGGTATATATGGATGAAAGGAGTAGGTCGGTGGACTGAAGGGGGGGCCACGAGGCAGGGGGCGCGCCCCTATCCTCGTGAGCACCTCCTTCATCTTCTGACGTAGGGTACAAGTCTATCCGGTAGGTTTCCTTCCAAAAATAACTTCTCCAGTTGATTTCGTTCCGTTTCGACTCTGTTTGATATTCCTTTTCTTCGAAACACTGAGGCATAAAACAACAAATCTGGGCTGGGCCTCCGGTTAATAGGTTAGTCCCAAAAATAATATAAAAGTGGAAAATAAAGCCCAATAACAGTAGATAATATAGCTTGGAGCAATCAAAAATTATAGATATGTTGGAGACGTATCAAGCATCCCCAAGCTTAATTCATGCTCGTCCTCGAGTAGGTAAATGATAAAAAAGGTATTTTTTGATGTGGAATGCTAGTTGGCATAATTTTAGTGTAATTATTCTTAATTGTGTTATAAATATTCAGATCCATAAGATTCAAGACAAAAGTTCATATTGACATAGAAATAATAATACTTCAAGCATACTAACCAAGCAATCATGTCTTCTCAAAATAACATGGCCAAAGAAAGTTATCCCTACAAAATCATATAGTCTGGCTATGCTCCATCTTCACCACACAAAATATTTAAATCATGCACAACCCCGATGACAAGCCAAGCAATTATTTCATACTTTTTATGTTCTCAAAATTTTTCAATCTTCATGCAATACATGAGCGTGAGCCATGGACATAGCACTATAGGTGGAATAGAATGGTGGTTGTGGAGAAGGCAAAAAGGGAGAAGATAGTCTCACATCAACTAGGCGTATCAACGGGCTATGGAGATGCCCATCAATAGATATCAATGTGAGTGAGTAGGGATTTCCATGCAACGGATGCACTAGAGCTATAAGTATATGAAGGCTCAAAAGAAACTAAGTGGGTGTGCATCCAACTTCCTTGCTCACGAAGACCTAGGGCATTTTGAGGAAGCCCATCATTGGAATAACAAGCCAAGTTCTATAATGAAAGATTCCCACTAGTATATGAAAGTGACAACATAGGAGACTCTCTATCATGAAGATCATGGTGCTATTTTGAAGCACAAGTGTGGTAAAAGGGTAGTAGCATTGTCCCTTCTCTCTTTTTCTCTCATTTTTTTATTTGGGACTTTCTCTTTTTTATGGCCTCTTTTCTTTCTCTTTTTATTTGGGCTTCTTTGGCCTCTTTTATTTATTTTTCGTCCGCAGTCTCATCCTGACTTATGGGGGAATCATAGTCTGCATCATTCTTTCCTCACTGGGACAATGCTCTAATAATGATGATCATCACACTTCTATTTTTCTTACAACTCAACAATTACAACTCGATACTTAGAACAAAATATGACTCTATATGAATGCCTCCGGCGGTGTACCGGGATATGCAATATGACAATGATGAATGTGTCATGATAAACGGAATGGTGGAAAGTTGCATGGCAATATATCTTAGAATGGCTATGTAAATCCCATGATAGGTAGGTATGGTGGCTGTTTAGAGAAAGGTATATGGTGGGTGTATGATACCGGCGAAAGGTGCGCGGTATTAGAGAGGCTAGCAAAGGTGGAAGGGTGAGAGTGCGTATAATCCATGGACTCAACATTAGTCATAAATAATTCATATACTTATTGCAAAAATCTAGAAGTTATCAAAGCAAAGTATTACGCGCATGCTCCTAGGGGGATAGATTGGTAGGAAAAGACCATCGCTCGTCCCCGACCTCCACTCATAAGGAAGACAATCAATAAATAAATCATGCTCCGACTTCATCACATAACGGTTCACCATACGTGCATGCTACGGGAATCACAAACTTTAACACAAGTATTCTTTAAATTCATAACCACTCAACTAGCATGACTCTAATATCACCATTTGCATATCTCAAAACAACTATCAAGTATCAAACTTCTCATAGTATTCAACACACTCATAAGAGAATTTTATTATTCTTGAATACCTAGCATATTAGGATTTTAAGAAAATTACCATGCTATTTAAGACTCTCAAAATAATCTAAGTGAAGCATGAGAGTTCATATATTTCTTCAAAATAAAACTACCACCATGCTCTAAAATATATAAGTGAAGCACTAGAGCAAATGACAAACTACTCCGAAAGATATAAGTGAAGATCAATGAGTAGTCGAATAATTATGCAACTATGTGAAGACTCTCTAACATTTAAGAATTTCAGATCTTGGTATTTTATTCAAACAGCAAGCAAAACTAAATAAAATGACATCTAAGAATAGCAAACATCATGTGAAGAAGCAAAAACTTAGGATCAACCGATACTAACTGATAGTTGTTGAAGAAGAAAGATGGGATGCCAACCGGGGCATCCCCAAGCTTAGATGCTTGAGACTTCTTGAAATATTATCTTGGGGTGCCTTAGGCATCCCCAAGCTTGAGATTTTGTGTCTCCTTAATTCCTCTCATATCAAGGTCTCCCTAAATCTCAAAAGCTTCATCCACACAAAATTCAACAAGGACTCGTGAGATAAGTTAGTATAAACCATTGCCAAAACCTATCATACTCTACTATAGAAAATCACTAAAATTATTATTCGACATTGCATACTAAATGCCTCTGCATATTTAATAGCCCTATCCTCAAATAGAATCATTAAAGAAGCAAACATATGCAAACAATGCAAACATAACAGCAATCTGCCTAAACAGGACAGTCTGTAAAGAATGCAGCAACATCCATACTTCCCTAGCTCCAAAAATTATGAAAGAAAATTCCCACTGTAGTAAATTTATCAGAGCTTAATATTAAAAAGGTTTAAACATTTTATAACATTCTGACTTTTCTAGGGAATTATTGCAACAGCGGTAAACTTTCTGTTTTCAAACAGCAACATGTGGACTTCTAAAATAGGCATAGTAAACGCTATCAATGCCACTTTTATTGAAATAAAAGATGCAAAACATTGTTCTAAATAACAGTAAGAAAATTATAACAAAATAAATTGACTCTGCAAGCAAAACACATATCATGTGGCGAATAAAAATATAGCTCCAAGTAAAGTTACCGATGAACGAAGACGAAAGAGGGGATGCCTTTCAGGGCATCCCCAAGATTAGGCTCTTGTATATCCTTGAATATTACCTTGGGGTGCCTTGGGAATCCCCAAGCTTAGGCTCTTGCCACTCCTTATTCCATAGTCCATCGAATCGTTACCCAAAACTTGAAAAAACTTCACAACACAAAACTTAAAGTAGAAAACTCGTGAGCTCTGTTAGTATAAGAAAATAAATCACCACTTCAAGGTACTGTAATGAACTCATTGTTTACTTATATTGGTGTTAAACCTACTGTATTCCAACTTCTCTATGGTTTATAAACTATTTTACTAGTCATAGATTCATCAAAATAAGCAAACAACACACGAAAAACAGAATCTGTCAAAAACAGAACAGTCTGTAGTAATCTGGATCAAACGCATACTTCTGGAACTCATAAAATTCTCAAATAAATTTCTGGACCTGAGGAATTTATCTATTAATCATCTGCATAAAGAATTAACTAAATATCACTCTCCAAATAAAAATGGCAGCAATTCTCGTGAGCGCTAAAGTTTCTGTTTTTTTTAAAGCATGATCAACAAGACTTTCCCCAAGTCTTCCCAACGGTTCTACTTGGCACAACCACTAATTAAACACATAAACCACATCTAAACAGAGGCTAGATGAATTATTTATTACTAAACAGGAACAAAAAGCAAGGAACCAAAATAAAGTTGGGTTGCCTCCCAACAAGCGCTATCGTTTAACGCCCCTAGCTAGGCATGATGATTTCAATGATGCTCACATAAAAGATAAGAATTGTAACATAAAAAGAGCATCATGAAGAATATGACTAGTACATTTAAGTCTAACATACTTCCTATGCATAGGGATTTTGTGAGCAAACTACTTGTGGGAACAAGAATCAACTTGCATAGGAAGTTAAAACAAGCATAATTTCAAAACTTTAAGCACATAGAGAGGAAACTTGATATTATTGCAATTCCTACAAGCATATATTCCTCCCTCATAATAATTTTCAGTAGCATCATGAATGAATTCAACAATATAACTAGCACCTAAAGCATTCTTTTCATGATCTACGAGCATAGAAAATTTACTACTCTCCACATAAGCAAATTTCTTCTCATGAATAATAGTGGGAGCAAACTCAACAAAATAATTATCATGTGAGGCATAATCCAATTGAAAACTAAAATCATGATGACAAGTTTCATGGATATCATTATTCTTTATAACATACAAGTCATCACAATAATCATCATAGATAGCAATTTTGTTCTCATAATCAATTGGAACCTCTTCCGGAATAGTGGATTCATCACAAAATAAAGTCATGACCTCTCCAAATCCACTTTCATCAATATAATTATCATAAATAGGAGGCATGCTTTCATCATAATAAATTTGCACATAGAAACTTGGGGGACAAAATATATCATCTTCGTCAAACATATCTTCCCCAAGCTTGTGGCTTTGCATATCATTAGCATCATGTATATTCAAGGAATTCATACTAACAACATTGCAATCATGCTCATCATTCAAATATTTAGTGCCAAACATTTTAATTCATTCTTCTTCTAGCACTTGAGCACAATTATCCTTTCCATCATACTCATGAAAGATATTAAAAAGATGAAGCATATGAGACAAACTCAATTCCATTTTTATAGTTTTCTTTTATAAACTAAACTAGTAATAAAACAAGAAACTAAAAGACTCGATTGCAAGATCTAAAGATATACCTTCAAGCGCTAACCTCCCCGGCAATGGCGCTAGAAAAGAGCTTGATGTCTACTACACAACCTTCTTCTTGTAGACGTTGTTGGGCCTCCAAGTGCAGAGGTTTGTAGGACAGTAGCAAATTTCCCTCAAGTGGATGATCTAAGGTTTATCAATCTGTAGGAGGCGTAGGATGAAGATGGTCTCTCTCAAGCAACCCTGCAACCAAATAACAAAGAGTCTCTTGTGTCCCCAACACACCCAATACAATGGTAAATTGTATAGGTGCACTAGTTTGGCGAAGAGATGGTGATACAAGTGCAATATGGATGGTAGATAAAGGTATTTTTAATCTGAAATTATAAAAACAGCAAGGTAACTAATGATAAAAGTGAGCGTAAACGGTATTGCAGTGCTAGGAAATAAGGCCTAGGGTTCATACTTTCGCTAGTGTAAGTTCCCTCAACAATAATAGCATAATTGGATCACATAACTATCCCTCAACATGCAACAAATAGTCACTCCAAAGTCACTAATAGCGGAGAACGTACGAAGAGATTATGGTAGGGTACGAAACCACCTCAAAGTTATTCTTCCCAATCAATCCGTTGGGCTATTCCTATAAGTGTCACAAACATCCCTAGAGTTTGTACTAGAATAACACCTTAAGATACAAATCAACCAAAACCCTAATGTCGCCTAGATACTCCAATGTCACCTCAAGTATCCGTGGGTATGATTATACGATATGCATCACACAATCTCCGATTCATCTATTCAACCAACACATAGAACCCCAAAGAGTGCCCCAAAGCTTCTACCGGAGAATCATGACGAAAACGTGTGCCAACCCCTATGCATAGGTTCATGGGCGGAACCCGCAAGTTGATCACCAAAACATACATCAAGTGAATCACGTGATATCCCATTGTCACCACAGATACGCACGACAAGACATACATCAGGTGTTCTGAAATATTTAAAGACTCAATCCGATAAGATAACTTCAAAGGGGAAACTCAATCTATTACAAGAGAGTAGAGGGGGGAAGAAACATCATAGGATCCAAATATAATAGCAAAGCTCGCGATACATCAAGATCGTGCCAAATCAAGAACACGAGAGAGAGAGAGAGAGAGAGAGAGAGAGAGAGATCAAACACATAGCTACTAGTACATACCCTCAGCCCCGAGGGAGAACTACTCCGTCCTCGTCATGGAGAGTGAGGGAGTCCTGGATTAGGGGGTCTCCGGACAACCGGACTATCTCCATTGGCCGGACTGTTAGACTATGAAGATACAAGATTGAAGACTTCGTCTCGTGTCCGGATGGGACTCTACTTGGCGCGGAAGGCAAGCTAGGCAATACGTATATGGATATCTCCTCCTTTGTAACCGACCTTGTGTAACCCTAACCTTCTTCGGTGTCTATATAAACCGAAGGGTTTTAGTCCGTAGGACAAAAAACACAATATACAATCATACCGTAGGCTAGCTTCTAGGGTTTAGCCTCTCCGATCTCGTGGTAGATCTACTCCTGTAACATCCATATCTTCAATATTAATCAAGTAGGACGTAGTGTTTTACCTCCATCAAGAGGGCCTGAACCTGGGTAAAACATCGTGTCCCTTGCCTCCTGTTACCATCCGGCCTAGACACACAGTTCGGGACCCCCTACCCGAGATCCGCCAGTTTTGACACCGACATTGGTGCTTTCATTGAGAGTTCCTCTGTGTCGTCGCCGTTAGGCTTGATGGCTCCTACTATCATCGATAGCGATGCGGTCCAGGGTGAGACTTTTCTCCCCAGACAGATCTTCGTATTCGGCGGCTTTGCACTGCAGGCTAATTCGCTTGGCCATCTGGAGCAGATTGAAAGCTACGCCCCAGGCCATCAGGTCAGATTTGGAAGTTTGAATTACACAACCAACATCCGTGGGGACTTGATCTTCGACGGATTCGAGCCACAGTCGGGTGCGCCCCACCATCGCGATGGGTGTGACCTAGCTCTACCGCCGAACAGTACCACAGAAGCCACGCCCGCATCAGCTCCGACCCTTAGTTCGGAGCCAACTGCGCCAATCGAGGATGGGTGGTTAGACACCACCTCAGGGGTTGCAGTCTCAACGGCGATCGAGCCGAACACCAGCGCAAATATCCGTGCAGCCCGTGACTCCAAGGTGCCGGACTCTCTTCTGGAAACCGAACCATTCGTGCCCTTGCCAATCGAATCCGATTGGGCGCCGATCATGGAATTCACCGCCACGGATATCTTTCAGCACTCGTCCTTCGGTGACATTCTGAATTCACTAAGGTCTCTGTCTTTGTCAGGAGAGCCCTGGCCGGATTATGGCCAACAGGATTGGGATGCAGACGACGAAATTCGACGCCCACCCACCACCCACTTAATAGCCACTGTCGATGACTCAACCGACATGCTCGACTTCGACTCCGCAGACATCGACGGTATGGACAACGATGCGGGAGGCGGAGAGGAACCACTGCCCACAAGGCACTGGACGTCCAATTCATCATATGACACCAAAGGAAGACGACGAGGAATGGAAGGACACACCGAAGGCTTATTCCCTCGAGAAGCAGTCAAAGCGGCGGTGCAAGCGCCACCCCAAATCACGCCTCGCCAGAAATAACGATAACACAGACCCAGCGTTGGAGCAGGGCAAAACCACTGCCGGACCACGGCAATACGGAGAATCAAACCGAACAAACCAATTCTGTCAAAGATAATAGGCCGGATGACACAACGCCGGACAGACTCCGGAGCAGCAGAATGCCCGTCAAAGGCTTGTTGCCACCACGAGGAGTCTGAAAAAGTAGCAGCAAAGGCTCAAGGCTGCGCAGGACACACTCCAAATCAGATGGAGTAAAGTACTCAACACAGCAGCGAAGTACGGCGACAATCGCCCCACCAAGAGCTACCCAAAGCGGAAGTTGCTACCTGAATTCGATGAGGAGGCCTCAGACCCCTCACAACCAAAAATCAAAACAGCCACCTGGCCGGATAGACGACCTCACGGCCAACATAGAGCGACAAACAATGCCACCTATAAGACAATACGCGACGCAAGGGCTTGCACCAAAAGGACAGCACAACCAGATCCATCTATGGACCACGCAAGCGCGCCCCAGTGTACGATATAACACAACAAACATCCGAACAACGCGGTAAACCCAGATACAGGGGTGCCGCACACCCCCTATGTTTCACCGATGAGGTGCTGGATCATGAATTTCCAGAGGGATTCAAACCTGTAAACATAGAGGCATACGACGGAACAACAGACCCTAGGGTCTGGATCGAGGACTATATCCTCCACATCCATATGGCTCGAGGAGATGACCTCCACGCCATCAAGTACTTACCACTCAAACTCAAAGGGCCAGCTCGTCATTGGCTTAAAGGCCTCCCCGAAAACTCCATTGGAAGCTGGGCAGAGCTCGAAGACGCTTTTCAGGCAAACTTTCAAGGGACTTATGTCCGACCTCCAGATGCGGATGATTTGAGTCATATAACTCAACAGCCCGGAGAGTCAGCCCGAAAGCTTTGGAACAGGTTTCTTACTAAAAAGAACCAAATCGTCGACTACCCGGACGCTGAAGCCTTGGCAGCTTTTAAGCACATCGTCTGTGATGAATGGGTTGCCCGACACCTCGGCCAAGAAAAACCGAGAACAATGGCATCATTAACAAGTCTCATGACCCGCTTTTGCGCGGGTGAAGACAGCTGGCTAGCTCGATGCAGCTCCAGCGACCCCAGTACATCTGAAGTTAGAGATGGAAATGGGAAATCACGGCTCAACAACAATAACAAACGCCGGAATAAAAGAGACAGCACGAAGAGCATGGCAGTAAATGTCGGATTCAAAAGCTACTGGTCAGGTCAGCAAAAGCCACCCCCTAAAGGCGCCAGAGATGAACTGTCCAGCCTAAACAAAATTCTGGACCAAATATGTCAGGTCCATAGCACCCCCGGCAAACCAGCCAATCATACCCACAGAGAATGTTGGGTCTTCAAGCAGTCTGGCAAGCTCAACGCCGTACACAAGGGGGAGGATACACCAAGCGAAGATGAGGATGAGCCTCTCAAGGAAGACACTGGGGAACAAAAGAAATTGCCACCGGAAGTCAAAACAGTAAACATGTTACACGTGATCAATGGCAGAAACAAAACTGCACTCCCAGAAAATACGCCCGAAGGCCTATCACCGCGGAGTCCTGCCACTTGTCGTCTCAACCGATCACTTTCGACCATCGTGATTACTCAGCAAGTGTCTGGCGTGCAGGATGGGCTGCCCTGCTATTAGACCTAATGATTGACGGATACCACTTCACACGAGTCCTGATGGACGGTGGCAGCAGTCTAAATCTGATATACCAGGATACAATCTGCGAAATGGGGATAGACCCAACAAAAATTTGCCATAGCAATATTACCTTTAAAGGAGTAACGCCAGGACCAGGGGCTCATTGCACGGACTCCCTGCTACTAAAAGTTATATTCGGCTTCCCTGATAACTTCCGTAGCGACCATTTAACCTTCCACATCGCTCCGTTTCAAAGTGGCTATCAAGCACTATTCGGACGCGAAGCTTTCGCTCGCTTTAACACAATACCACACTATGCTTCCCTCACACTCAAGATGCCCGGTCCACGTGGCACCATCACAGTGAACGGAAGTATTAAGCGATCTCTGTGCGCCGAAGAGTGTGCGGCTGCCTTGGCAGCCGCACACTAAAAATGGCCTCACCAACTAAAGCATTTAGCAGGTCGTCATGACCTCGGACACGGTTAGACAAGTCCGGCGCAGCCATATGTAATTTTTACCGGATCAATGATCACACCCCTATTACAAATACAAGGGGCTCAACGTGCACAGACAAGCAGAAATTCTTACTTACCTTGAATTATACATGATTTCTTTAAAAAAACTAACTTTTTGCACGACAACTTTTTTCACCTAAGCTCCTCTCTTTTACAGATAATCATCGTGCTACACCCGTCCAGGATACGGCACAATGGAGACACAGGCACAGACGTGCAGCAGGGACCCGCTCCAAGGATTCTTTTTAGATTAAGACCCTGCGTAAACCTTTTTTACTGTCTCTTGTTGATACATATCCACCGAATTCTCAACACATTCGAGAAGGATGCTGGCGTCTTGGCATGTGGCCACGTCAGAATAATGCATGTACCTCGACACAAGGGGCTTCTTACGAAGGGCACTATCTAGGCCCGGGTTATACCATAAAGACCGAATACCTTAGGGAGTGTTCAGCGTCGCGAGTTTGGCCTTATATGCATCAGCTCCGAATCATTGTCTTTGGTCAAATGTTGGGTTTGCTTGGCTCATTTGTTTTGGTGCCTTATGTTCCACTTTACCGGCTAAGGTAGCACCAGGAGAACTACTGTGATTGTGCCCTGGTTCATCCGGACGAGCACCTCAGTAGAGAAAGTCGAAAATTGACTGTCATGATATAGCGTGAGACTGGTCAACCACTGGGTGACCTATCGGAATGTTAGAATTCCTCCGCCTTAACAAAGGGCCGTTTCTCGGCCAGGCATGTACGCACTCTCGATCGGGAGGGTGCGAGCCACCAGGGGCTATCTAGTAGTCCCACTGTCAAACTCCTATGGCTAAGTGAAAGTGTTAAAGCATTATAGTCCGGTTGCCTCACTCGCTACGCTATCACCTCCTTAATAGGACCAAGACGTTGGGTTAAGTGTGAACACGCATTTTTGCGAACACCCCCACATTTCATGCATGGGGGTTGAAGCCGACGGCTGCAATCTTTCAGGTTATACACAGGTATACATAAACGGCCGCACATGAGGCATCATAGTACTTTTAGGCAAAAGTATAAATATAACCTTATAAAAAATTCATGAAAGCATTGTGCTTACAATGAAAATACATATCATTCAAACATAATATTTTTTGAGCACTCGGCCTCTATCAAACGAGCACCCTCGAGAACCTCCTCGAAATAGTGCTCTACAGCCACCCGGACGGTGGTAGCGTCCATCTCTGCCCAGTATGCTTTAACACGGGCAAGGGCCATCCGCGAGCCTTCTGTGCACGCCGACCTCTTCATCGCATTAATGCGCGGCACCGCATCAAGGAACTGCTGCACTAAGCTGAAATAACTGTTCGGCTTTGGTCTTTCCAGCCATAGCTGATCCACAACAGACCTCATGGCGAGTCCGGGCAACCTATTCAGTTCGGCCCATTCGGCTAGCTGGTCAGTCAATGAAAGCGGATGTTCTGGAACGTGGAATTGCGTCCAGAACAGCTTGTCCACTTCACGATCTGTCTGGCCTTGGAAGTACTTGGCCGCATCGGCAGCGCTCGCCGCCAAATCCATATACGCATCTGCCGAACTCCACAGCTGATCCAGAGGGGCATACCGAGGATCTCCGAACTTCCTTCGTAACATGAAGGGTTTCCCAGCCGCAATATCCCCGGCTTCCCGCAGCTCCTCCTTCTTCTCTCTCATAGCAGAACGGGTGTCTTTGTCCGCCGCCGCGGCCTTCTCAAGGTCCGTTGCCTTCGCTCAGTTTTCTTTCTCAAGAACCCGGCAACGGTCGGCAGTGTCTTTCAATTCTATGGCCATCTTGGCCATCTTCTCCTGGCTCTCGCAATGTGCGGCCTTCTCGGCTTTCAACTCTTCGGCCGCCTTCAAAGCAGCCGTATTACTACTCCTCGCTTGTTCCTTGGCTCGGGCAAGTTCCGCCCGCAAGGCTTCCACGGTGGCAGCTCCATCTGCAGTCACAACATATTAAAGATACTGGCATTATGCTGCTCTTACTATGTGGAGTTCACCGGATAATAACACTTACCCCGTGCCTCATCAAGCCTCTTGTTCACAAGCTCGATGTCGGCGTCTGCCGCATCCAGTTGCCGTTTCAATTGGGCAAACTACCTAGTCTGGCTAGCCACCAGAGCTTCCACCACCTGCACATAGAGGCAGTTTGGTTATTGCCTGGGAATATGATCCTCTGTTCGACGCTGTTCTCGACGACAACCAGAGTCTCAGGGGCTACTATTTACACAGGGCACACCTAACATGTGCAGTACTATCACATATTATCTCACATACCTCAAAGCCCGTCAATAGACTCATAAATGCTTCATGTAATCTGCTTTCAGGGGACGAGATTCTCTCCATCACCGTACCCATCAGCGTACGGTGATCTTCTGAGATGGCCACTCGCCCCACCAACTCCCTCAGAACGTCCGACCGCACACCAGAAGGTGCCAGACTCTTTCGTATGCTCTCTTCGGGAGTCGGACACTTGGGACTTTGGGGGTTTACGGGATTATCTTCTGGCCTCACCGGATCTGGAGAGGCCCTCCGCGACGACACTTCGGGGGTCCCGCTTCTGGAGCGGAGGAGTCAGGGGAGGCGTTTTGCTCTCCATCATCTCTGGAGAAGATCCCCCGAAGACGAGCTCATTTGAGAGGATCTGAGGCCCGAACTGCAAGATAGATGTGGTGGTTATTTTCTCAGAGGAAAAAGATAGCATACCCTTACTATTAAAATATTTTGGATCACTTACGACTCGTTGGAGGGATGATCCCCCCGCGGACTCTGCGCGGCAAAAACACCCCCCAAGGCAGGACCCTCAGTGGGAGACCTCTTCTCCTGTTTGGAGGCTTCGGCTTCTGGATCCTCGGAAGCACTCCTTTTCCTCCCCCGACCGTCCTCCTTCGTGGAGACCCTCGTTCCCTCGGTTGGAGCGGATAGCGATGGGGGCCCGCGTCCTCCCATATTATCTCCCTCGGTATCTTCCTTTAGGGGCTCTGGACAAGGTGCGACCTCGAGCATCTTCTACAATACCGGATTTTCCAAACCCTCAGGGAGGGGAGCCAAGCACCGGATCATCTTTGCCTTTGTTAGCCAGTCCTAGTCAAAAAGCGGACTCTGAGAAATAACTTCGAATAAAAGACAGAGTGTTCGGCTAGGGGATTTCTTACTTGTTCGGCGGCGCGGTTACTGCTCAAGCCCACGTCCTCGGTGATATCCGGACATTCCATTTGAGGTCCGAAGAATGACTTGTACATCTCCTCGTGCGTCAGGCCGAGGAAACTTTGAATGGCACGTGGTCCCTCTGGGTTGAACTCCCACAAGCGCAGGGACCGGCGTTTGCAAGGCTGGACTTGACGAACCAGCATAACTCGTATTACCGCAGCCAAATTAAAATCTCCCTCGAAGAGATCTCGGATGCGGCTTTGTAGTATAGGCACGCCCTTGGCTGGACCCCAGCTCAGACCCCTGCTAATCCATGACATCAGTTGTGGTGGGGGGGCCAGGGGGAAAGAGCGGGGGCAGCCGCCCACTTGGCACTTCTGGGAGCCATGACGTAGAACCACTCCCGTTGCCATAATTCGGACACCTCTGTAAAGGAACCTTTCAGCCATGGAGCTCCTGCCATCTTGCCTATTGATGCACCTCCGCACGCTGCATGCTGCCCCTAGATCACCTTCGGTTGTACTTCAAAGGTCTTGAGCCACAAGCCAAAGTGAGGGGTCACACGGAGGAAGGCCTCACACACGACAATAAATGTCATGATGTGGAGAAAGGAGTCCAGAGCTAGATCGTGGAAATCTAGCCCGTAATAGAACATCAAGCCCCTGACGAAGGGATCCAGAGGGAGGCCTAGACCTCGGAGGAAGTGGGAGACGAACACAATGTTCTCGTTGGGTTCGGGAGTAGGGACGACCTGCCCTTGAGCAGGCAGCCGATGCGACACCTCGGCGGTCAGGTATCTGACCTCCCTCAAGTTCTTAATGTCCTCTTCCATCACGGAGGAGGGCATCCATCGGCCTTGAAGGCTGGATCCGGACATGATTGAAGATCCAGGGCACCTAACCTGGGCTTTGAGTGTTAGAACTCGAGGTGGGGGAAGGGTTTGGTTGAGCACGAGAGGGAAAAAGCGAAAACCTTGTCCCCTTATAAAGAGGGTGAATATCAAGCGTCCTCTCCGTAGCCGTTTGGGACTTGCCTATAATCTAGGAGTCCTAGACACGGTTGGGTTACCCACGACTGCATTAATGAGAATCCCGTGATTAGGGAAACACGGTTTCTGCTTTGGCAAGGCGTGTCAAGAAACCGCCTCGCGTTATGTGTGGAGCTGGTTAAGAGAAACGGTTCGAATAATCACCGGGCCATGACGTAATGTCATGTTGCCAAAATAATCTAGCGTATTAGATCTACGAAAACATTATTCTCTCTACGGTGAAATGTGGGACTTATTTTGCAGGGTCTGACACTATCCTCGTATTCAAATTCTTCTGTGATGTATTCGGAGAAGGAACCCTCCTTGCAATGCCGAAGACAACTGCGCGCCAGACTCATCGTCATTGAAGCCTGGTTCAGGGGCTACTGAGGGAGTCCTGGATTAGGGGGTCTCCGGACAGCCGGACTATCTCCATTGGACGGACTGTTAGACTATGAAGATACAAGATTGAAGACTTCGTCTCGTGTCCGGATGGGGCTCTACTTGGCGTGGAAGGCAAGCTAGGCAATACGTATGTGGATATCTCCTCCTTTGTAACCGACCTTGTGTAACCCTAACCTTCTTCGATGTCTATATAAACCGAAGGGTTTTAGTCCGTAGGACAAAAAACACAACATACAATCATACCGTAGGCTAGCTTCTAGGGTTTAGCCTCTCTGATCTCGTGGTAGATCTACTCTTGTAACACCCATATCTTCAATATTAATCAAGCAGGACGTAGGGTTTTACCTCCATCAAGAGGGCCCGAACCTGGGTAAAACTTCGTGTCCCTTGCCTCCTGTTACCATCCGGCCTAGACGCACAGTTCGGGACCCCCTACCCGAGATGCGCTGGTTTTGACACCGACAAAGAGCACTGGGATGATGAAGATGGCTACCAGAGAAGGATTGCCCCCTCCGGCAGGGTGCCAGAACGGGTCTAGATTGGTTTTCGGTGGCTACAGAGGCTTCTGGCGGCGAAACTCCCGATCTAATCTCCGTTCTGGAAGTTTTAGGATACGTGGGTATATATGGGTGAAAGGAGTACGTCGGTGGACCGAAGGGGGGCCACGAGGTAGGGGGGGCGCCCTTGGGGGGTGGCCACGCCCCCTACCCTCGTGAGCTCCTCCTTCATCTTCTGACGTAGGGTCCAAGTCTATCCAGTAGGTTTCCTTCCAAAAATAACTTCTCCAGTTGATTTCGTTCTGTTTCGACTCCGTTTGATATTCCTTTCCTTCGAAACACCGAAATAGGAATAAAACAGCAAATCTGGGCTGGGCCTCCGGTTAATAGGTTAGTCTCAAAAATAATATAAAAGTGGAAAATAAAGCCCAATATTGCCCAAAACAGTAGATAATATAGCATGGAGCAATCAAAAATTATAGATACGTTGGAGACGTATCACCGAGCGACCGTGTGGGGTGGAGCTGTGGAGGATGGTGAGACATGAATGCGACATTCGTGATTTAAACGTTGATTTTGCTTGATGGCGCGATCCAACGAAACAAAACAATGGTTTCTCTCATTTCCATTTTTTCTCCGGGAAAATGGAAACTTTCCACTCCATTTTCGTTCCTACTCCAAGGTTGCCCGTAACAACATTCCATCAAATACAAAGGAAAACTAACACGCATGCTGATGCATCTCAATGATTCACAGATCATAGCCAATATTTACTTCACAACTAAGGACAAAAGTTGTAAGAGCGTGTACAAAAGAAAAACTACTGATGAGTCACTATGACTTAAACCCAAAACCCTAAACAGGATTTAATTTCCTGGCTAGCACTACAAAAAATACACTTCCATGATGATACGTGTTTGTCACAGTAGGTCGCGTTTTCTGTCATGCATGTACATCCATGACAATTTTATGACAGAATCAAGATAGTCATACCTGTGCTGTCGTAGAAGTGTTCCATGACATTACCAAAATTATCATCACGGAAGTGTCCACTTCCATGACGATAAATCCCGCGTCACATAAGTGCTTTCATGAAGGGTGACCGACACGTGGCATCCACCATAACGGAACGCCGTTAAGCTATCGGGTCAGGTTTTGGATCCGATAACCCGTTGACAGCCCCGACCAATGGGGATTTTCCACGTGTAAAATCATCATTGGCTGGAGGAGATACTGTTGTGTAACGTAGCAGAATTTTAAAATTTTCTACGCATCACCAAGATCAATCTATGGAGTCATCTAGCAACGAGGGAGAGGGAAGTGCATCTACATACCCTTGTAGATCGCGCGCAGAAGCGTTCAAGAGAATGGGGTTGATGGAGTCGTACTTGTCGTGATCCAAATCACCAATGACCTAGCGCCGAACTAACGGCACCTCCACGTTCAACACACGTACGGCTGGGAAGACATCTCCTCCAACTTGATCCAGCCAGGGGGAAGGAGAGGTTGATGAAGATCCAGCAGCACGACGGCGTGGTGGTGGAAGCAACGGTGATCTCGGCAGGGCTTCGCCAAGCTCAGGGAGAGGAAGGAGTGTCACGGGAGGCAGAGGGAGGCGCCAGGGTCTAGGGTGCGGCTTCCCTCCCTCCCCCCACTATATATAGGACCCCTAAGGGTGGGCGCCGGTCCTAGGAGATGGGATCTCCAAGGGGGCGGCGGCCAAGGGGGGTGGAGTGCCCCCCAAGCCAAGTGGGGCGCCCCCACGCCTAGGGTTTCCAACCCTAGGCGCAGGGGGAGGCCCAAGGGGGGTGCACCAGCCCACTAGGGGCTGGTTCCCCTCCCACTTCAGCCCATGGGGCCCTCCGGGATAGGTGGCCCCACCCGGTGGACCCCGGGACCCATTCGGTGGTCCTGGTACAATACCGATTACCCCCGAAACTTTCCCGATGGCCGAAACTTGACTTCCTATATATAAATCTTCACCTCCGGACCATTACGGAACTCCTCGTGACGTCCGGGATCTCATCCGGGACTCCGAACAATTTTCGGGTTATGGTATACTAATATCTCAACAACCCTAGCATCACCGAACCTTAAATGTGTAGACCCTACGGGTTCGGGAGACACGCAGACATGACCAAGACGACTCTCTGGTCAATAACCAACCGCGGGATCTGGATACCCATGTTGGCTCCCACATGCTCCTCGATGATCTCATTGGATGAACCACGATGTCGAGGATTCAATCAATCCCGTATACAATTCCCTTTGTCAATCGGTACGTTACTTACCCGAGACTCGATCGTCGGTATCCCAATACCTCGTTCAATCTCGTTACCGGCAAGTCACTTTACTCGTACCGTAATGCATGATCCCGTCATCAACCACTTGGTCACATTGAGCTCATTATGATGATGCATTACCGAGTGGGCCCAGAGATACCTCTCCGTCATACGGAGTGATAAATCCCAGTCTAGATTCGTGCCAACCCAACAGACACTTTCGGAGATACCCGTAGTGTACCTTTATAGTCACCTAGTTACGTTGTGACATTTGGCACACCCAAAGAACTCCTACGGTATCCGGGAGTTGCACAATCTCATGGTCTAAGGAAATGATTCTTGACATTCGCAAAAGCTCTAGCAAACGAACTACATGATCTTTAAGCTATGCTTAGGATTGGGTCTTGTCCATCACATCATTCTCCTAATGATGTGATCCCGTTATCAATGACATCCAATGTCCATAGTCAGGAAACCATGACTATCTTTTGATCAACGAGCTAGTCAACTAGAGGCTCACTAGGGACGTGTTGTGGTCTATGTATTCACACATGTATTACGATTTCCGGATAACACAATTATAGCATGAACAATAGACAATTATCATGAACAAGGAAATATAATAATAACCATTTTATTATTGCCTCTAGGGCATATTTCCAACAGTCTCCCACTTGCACTAGAGTCAATAATCTAGTTACATTGTGATGAATCGAACACCCATAGAGTTCTGGTGTTGATTGTGTTTTGCTCTAGAGAGAGGTTTAGTCAACGGATCTGCAACATTCAGGTCCGTATGTACTTTACAAATATCTATGTCTCCATTTTGAACACTTTCACAAATGGAGTTGAAGCGACGCTTGATATGCCTGGCCTTCCTGTGAAACCTGGGCTCCTTGGCAAGGGCAATAGCTCCAGTGTTGTCACAGAAGAGAGTCATCGGGCCCGACGCATTGGGAATGACTCCTAGGTCAGTATTGAACTCCTTCACCCAAATTACTTCTTGTGCTGCCTCCGAGGCTGCCATGTACTCCGCTTCACATGTAGATCCCGCCACAACGCTTTGCTTGCAACTGCACCAGCTTACTGCCCCACCATTCAAAATATACACGTATCCGGTTTGTGACTTAGAGTCATCCAGATCTGTGTCGAAGCTAGCATCGACGTAACCCTTTACGACGAGCTCTTCGTCACCTCCATTACGAGAAACATATCCTTAGTCCTCTTCAGGTACTTCAGGATATTCTAGACCGCTGTCCAGTGTTCCAGGCCGGGATTACTTTGGTACCTGCCTACCAAACTTACGGCAAGGTTTACATCAGGTCTGGTACACAACATAGCATACATGATAGACCCTATGGCCGAGGCATAGGGGACGACATCATCTTTTCTCTATCTTCTGTCGTGGTTGGGCACTGAGCCGTGCTCAATCTCGTACCTTGCAACACAGGCAAGAACCCCTTCTTTGACTAGTCCATATTGAACTTCTTCAATATCTTGTCAAGGTACGTACTCTGTGAAAGACCAATGAGGTGTCTCGATATATCTCTATAGATCCTGATGCCTAATATATAAGCAACTTCTCCAAGGTCCTTCATTGAAAAACACTTGTTCAAGTAGGCTTTTATGCTTTCCAAGAATTCTATATCATTTCCCATCAACAGTATGTCATCCACATACAATATGAGAAATGCTACAGAGTTCCCACTCACTTTCTTGTAAATGCAGGCTTCTCCATAAGTCTGCGTAAACCCAAACGCTTTGATCATCTCATCAAAACGAATGTTCCAACTCCGAGATGCTTGCACCAGCCCATAGATCGAGTGTTGGAGCTTGCACACCTTGTCCGCATTCTTAGGATCGACAAACCCTTCCGGCTGTATCATATACAATTCTTCCTTAAGGAAACCATTAAGGAATGCCGTTTTGACGTCCATTTTCCATATCTCATAATCATAGAATGCGGCAATTGCTAACATGATTCGGACAGACTTCAGCTTCTCTACGGGTGAGAAAGTCTCATTGTAGTCAACCCCTTGAACTTGTCGATAACCCTTAGCGACAAGCCGAGCTTTATAGATGGTTACATTACCATCTGCGTCTGTCTTCTTCTTAAAGATCCATTTATTTTCTATGGCTCACTGATCATCGGGAAAGTCAGTCAAAGTCCATACTTTGTTTTCATACATGGATCCTATCTCGGATTTCATGGCTTCCAGCCATTTGTTGGAATCTGGGCCCGCCATCGCTTCCTCATAGTTCGAAGGTTCACCGTTGTCTAACAACATGATTTCCAGGACAGGGTTGCCATACCACTCTGGTGCGGAACGTGTCCTTGTGGACCTACGGAGTTCAGTAGCAACTTGATCTGAAGTTTCATGATCATCATCATTAACTTCCTCTTTAGTCGGTGCAGGCACCTCAGGAACATTTTCTTGAGCTGCGCCACTTACCGGTTCAAGAGGCAATACTTCATTGAGTTCTACTTTCCTCCCACTTACTTCTTTCGAGAGAAACTCTTTCTCTAGAAAGGATCCATTCTTGGCAACAAAGATCTTGCCTTCGTATCTGAGGTAGAAGGTATACCTAATAGTTTCTTTAGGGTATCCTATGAAGACGCACTTTTCCGATTTGGGTTCGAGCTTTTCAGGTTGAAGTTTCTTGATATAAGCATCGCATCCCCAAACTTTTAGAAACGACAGCTTAGGTTTCTTGCCAAACCATAATTCATACGGTGTCATCTCAACGGATTTCGACGGAGCCCTATTTAAAGTGAATGTGGCAGTCTCTAAAGCATAGCCCCAAAATGACAGCGGTAGATCGGTAAGAGACATCATAGATCGCACCATATCCAATAGAGTGCGATTATGACGTTCGGACACACCATTATGCTGAGGTGTTCCAGGCGGCGTGAGTTGTGAAACTATTCCACATTTCCTTAAGTGCGTGCCAAATTCGTGACTCAAGTATTCTCCCCCACAATCTGATCGCAAGAACTTGATTTTTCTGTCACATTGATTCTCAACCTCACTCTGAAATTCCTTGAACTTTTTCAGAGGTCTCAGACTTGTGTTTCATTAAGTAGACATACCCATATCTACTCAACTCATCAGTGAGGGTGAGAACATAATGATAGCCACCGTGAGCCTCAACACTCATTGGACCGCACACATCAGTATGTATGATTTCCAATAAGTTGGTTGCTCGCTCCATTGTTCCTAAGAATGGAGTCTTGGTCATTTTACCCATGAGGCATGGTTCGCACGTGTCAAATGATTCATAATCAAGAGACTCCAAAAGTCCATCTGCATGGAGCTTCTTCATGCGTTTGACACCTATGTGACCAAGGCGGCAGTGCCACAAGTATGTGGGACTATCATTATCAACCTTACATCTTTTGGTATTCACACTATGAATATGTGTAACATTACGCTCGAGATTCATTAAGAATAAACCATTCACCAGCGGAGCATGACCATAAAACATATCTCTCATATAAATAGAACAACCATTATTCTCGGATTTAAATGAGTAGCCATCTCGAATTAAACGAGATCCTGATACAATGTTCATGCTCAAAGCTGGCACTAAATAACAATTGTTGAGGTTTCAAACTAATCCCGTAGGTAAATGTAGAGGCAGTGTGCCGACGGCGATCACATCGACCTTGGAACTATTCCCGATGCGCATCGTCACCTCGTCCTTCGCCAGTCTCCGCTTATTCCGCAGCTCCAGCTTTGAGTTACAAATGTGAGCAACGCACCGGTATCAAATACCCAGGAGCTACTACGAGTACTGGTAAGTTACACATCAATTACATGTATATCACATATACCTTTAGTGTTGCCGGCCTTCTTGTCCGCTAAGTATTTGGGGCAGTTCCGCTTCCAGTGACCACTTCCCTTGCAATAAAAACACTCAGTCTCAAGCTTGGGTCCATTCTTTGACTTCTTCTCGGCAGCTTGCTTACCGGGCGCAGCAACCCCTTTATCGTCCTTCTTGAAGTTCTTCTTACCCTTGCCTTTCTTGAACTTAGTGGTTTTATTCACCATCAACACTTGATGTTCCTTTTTGATTTCCACCTCCGCTGATTTCAGCATTGAATATACCTTAGGAATGGTATTTTCCATCCCCTGCATATTGAAGTTCATCACAAAGCTCTTGTAGCTTGGTGGAAGCGACTGAAGGATTCTGTCAATGACCGCGTCATCTGGGAGATTAACTCCCAGCTGAGTCAAGCGGTTATGCAACCCAGACATTTTGAGTATGTGCTCACTGACAGAACTGTTTTCCTCCATCTTACAACTGAAGAACTTGTCGGAGACTTCATATCTCTCGACCCGGGCATGAGCTTGGAAAACCATTTTCAGCTCTTCGAACATCTCATATGCTTCGTGTCGCTCAAAACGCTTTTGGAGCCCCGGTTCGAAGCTGTAAAGCATGCCACACTGAACGAGGGAGTAATCATCAGCATGTGACTTCCAAGCATTCATAATGTCTTGGTTCTCTGGGATGGGTGCGTCACCGAGCGGTGCTTCTAGGACATAATCTTTCTTGGCAGCTATGAGGATGATCCTCAAGTTCCGGACCCAGTCCGTATAGTTGCTGCCATCATCATTCAGCTTGGTTTTCTCTAGGAACGCGTTGAAGTTGAGGGCAACATTAGTGTGGGCCATTTGATCTACAAGACATGGTGTAAAGATTTTAGACTAAGTCCATGATAATTAAGTTCATCTAATCAAATTATTCAATGAACTCCCACTCAGATAGACATCCCTCTAGTCATCTAAGTGAAACATGATCCGAGTCAACTAGGCCGTATCCGATCATCACGTGAGATGGACTAGTCAACATTGGTGAACATCTTCGTGTTGATCATATCTTCTATATGACTCATGCTCGACCTTTCGGTCTTCCGTGTTCCAAGGCCATGTCTGTACATGCTAGGCTCGTCAAGTCAACCTAAGTGTATTGCGTGTGTAAATCTGGCTTACACCCGTTGTATTCGAACGTTAGAATCTATCACACCCGATCATCATGTGGTGCTTCGAAAAAACGAACCTTCGCAACGGTGCACAGTTAGGGGGAAAACTTTCTTGAAATTATTACGAGGGATCATCTTATTTAAGCTACCATCTTCTAAGCAAATAAGATGCAAAACATGATAAACATCACATGCAATCAAATAGTGACATGATATGGCCAATATCATTTGCTCCTTTTGATCTCCATCTTCGGGGCTTCATGATCATCGTTGTCACCGGCATGACACCATGATCTCCATCATCAGATCTCCATCATCGTGTCTTCTTGAAGTTGTCTCGTCATCTATTACTTCTACTACTATGTCTAACGCTTTAGCAATAAAGTAAAGTAATTACATGACGTTTATGTTGACACGCAGGTCATAAATAAATTAAGACAACTCCTATGGCTCCTGCCGGTTTTCATACTCATCAACATGCAAGTCGTGATTCCTATTACAAGAACATGATCAATCTCATACATCACATATATCATTCATCACATCCTTTTAGCCATATCACATCACACGGCACATGCTGCAAAAACAAGTTAGACGTCCTCTAATTGTTGTTGCAAGTTTTTACGTGGCTGCTATAGGTTTCTAGCAAGAACGTTTCTTACCTACGCCAAAACCACAACGTGGTATGCCAATTTCTATTTACCCTTCATAAGGACCCTTTTCATCAAATCCGATCCGACTAAAGTGGGATAGACAGACACCCGCTAGCCACCTTATGCAACTAGTGCATGTTAATCGGTGGAACCAGTCTCACGTAAGCGTACGTGTAAGGTTAGTCTGGGCCGCTTCATCCCACAATGCCGCCGAATCAAGATAAGACTAGTAATGGCAAGCAAATTGACAATATCCATGCCCACAACTGCTTTGTGTTCTACTCGTGCATAGAAACTACCCATAGACCTAGCTCATGATGCCACTGTTGGGCAACGTAGCAGAATTTTAAAATTTTCTATGCATCACCAACATCAATCTATGGAGTCATCTAGCAACGAGGGAGAGGGGAGTGCATCTACATACCCTTGTAGATCGCGCGCGGAAGCGTTCAAGAGAACGGGGTTGATGGAGTCGTACTCGTCGTGATCCAAATCACCGACGACCTAGCACCGAATGGACGGCACCTCCGTGTTCAACACATGTACGGTTGGGAAGACGTCTCCTCCAACTTGATCCAGCAAGGGGGAAGGAGAGGTTGATGAAGATCCAGCAGCACGACGACGTGGTGGTGGAAGAAACGGTGATCTCGGCAGGGCTTCGCCAAGCTCAGGGAGAGGGAGGAGTGTCACGGGAGGGAGAGGGAGGCGCCAGGGGCTAGGGTGCGGCTGCCCTCCCTCCCCCCCAATATATATAGGACCCCTAAGGGGGGCGCCGGCCCTAGGAGATGGGATCTCCAAGGTGGGCGGCGGCCAAGGGGGTGGAGTGCCCCCCAAGCCAAGTGGGGCACCCCCACCCCTAGGGTTTCCAACGCTAGGCATAGGGGGAGGCCCAAGGGGGCGCACCAGCCCACTAGGGGCTGGTTCCCCTCCCACTTCAGCCCATGGGGTCCTCTGGGATAGGTGGCCCCACCCGGTGGACCCCGAGACCCTTTCGGTGGTCCCGGTACAATACCGATTACCCCTGAAACTTTCCCGATGGCCGAAACTTGACTTCCTATATATAAATCTTCACCTCCGGACCATTCTGGAACTCCTCGTGACATCCGGGATCTCATCTGGGACTCTAAACAATTTTCGGGTTACCGTATACTAATATCTGAACAACCCTAGCGTCATCGAACCTTAAGTGTGTAGACCCTACGGGTTCGGGAGACACGCAGACATGACCGAGATGACTCTCCGGTCAATAACCAACAGCAGGATCTGTAGACCCATGTTGGCTCCCACATGCTCCTCGATGATCTCATCGGATGAACCACGATGTTGAGGATTCAATCAATCCCGTATACAATTCCCTTTGTCAATCGGTATATTACTTGCCCGAGACTCGATCGTCGGTATCCCAATACCTCGTTCAATCTCGTTACCGGAAAGTCACTTTATCGTACCGTAATGCATGATCCCGTGATCAACCACTTGGTCACATTGAGCTCATTATGATGATGCATTACCTAGTGGGCCCAGAGATACCTCTCCGTCATACGGAGTGACAAATCCCAGTCTCGATTCGTGCCAACCCAACAGACACTTTCGGAGATACCCGTAGTGTACCTTTATAGTCACCCAGTTACGTTGTGACGTTTGGCACACCCAAAGGACTCCTATGGTATCTGAGAGTTGCACAATCTCATGGTCTAAGGAAATGATACTTGACATTCGGAAAAGCTCTAGCAAACGAACTACACGATCTTTAAGCTATGCTTAGGATTGGGTCTTGTCCATCACATCATTCTCCTAATGATTTGATCTCGTTATTAATGACATCCAATGTCCGTAGTCAGGAAACCATGACTGTCTTTTGATCAACGATCTAGTCAACTAGAGGCTCACTAGGGACGTGTTGTGGTCTATGTATTCACACATGTATTACGATTTCCAGATAACACAATTATAGCGTGAACAATAGACAATTATCATGAACAAGGAAATATAATAATAACCATTTTATTATTGCCTCTAGGGCATATATCCAACAGACACGTGTCAGGTTCGCGTTGGCACAAGTGTCACTCATCCAATGGGCGAGACACACCTATGATATGTTGACACGTGGACCAGCCCATCAAGTATAAATGGGACGGCCCAACTGAAGGCCCACAAGATTTTGCGGACCATAATGGGCCGACCCAGCTAAAGGCCCACGAGATTTTGCGGACCATAATGGGCTGGCCCAGCTAAAGGCCCACAAGATTTTGCGGGCCACAATGGGCTAGCCCAGGTAAAGGCCCACTATATTTGTGTGTGCCATATTGGGCCGGCCCAGGTAAAGGCCCACAAGATTCTTGCGGATCATAATGGGCCGGCCCAGCTAAAGGCCACGAGATTTCGCCGACATTAATGGGCCAGCCCAGGTGTAGGCCCACAAGATTTTGAGAACCCTAGTAGGACGACCCATTAACTGGCTGCCATGTGTTGGGCCAAATGACGGCCCATATTTGATCTGGTCCATTAATGGCCTGCCACGCTCCAGTCCTAATAGTGGCCCATATGAGATCCAGCCCGTTAAAAGCCTACCACGTTTGGGGCCAAATTACGGCCCAGATCAGGTCCGACCCTTTAAGAGGCTTTGGGCTCAATTATGGCCCATATCAGATTGGGCCCGTCAACTGGACACTATGCTTTTGGGCCCAGTTGCTAAAGGCCCACTTAGTAATTCAGCCTGATATTAGTTTTGGCCTGTTAAGGGACCCTTTAACATTTCGGCCCAATATTAATTTCGGCCTGTTAAAAGCCCGTCATATAGTTGGGCCTAACTACGGCCTGGTTTGCATCCGGCCTGCTCGCAGCCTATATCTGATTGGGCCAAACAAGGACTGAGACAATTTTGGCCTATTAAAAGCCCGTGATTTGATTCGCACAATCATGGGCCAGGGTTCATTTCGGGCTGCTACCGGCCCGTGAGCTGTTCGACACATTTCAGGGCCAACCTACATCGTGATTGCATGACGGCCCAATTATGTACCGTAATTTTACGGTTTGGCCAGTTTACTGCGAAGACAGGATATATATAGTCAAATAACTGTAGCATCGTGAATAATAAAAAACCTAGACTATACAGTAAAGAAATTATGGCATATTACATCCACTGTGCATCAAAGTTCGCCACTATGATAATAAAGCACAAGCAGACAACAGATTACATACACTGGGCATCAAAGATCGCCACCAATGCAAGTAAACACGCCGACAAAATAATATACAAAACTGACAGAACTTCAATAGAGTTCAAGAAAGGTTAGCCCCGCTGGGGAGCTGCAGCGCAAGCAGCTGAGCAAGATGATGAGACTACGCTTGTTCAACACTTATATCTTCCTCACTCTGAAAGATAAACAAGCAGACAGATGACATGTTTTGCACATAAAAGTATCAGTGCTGACAATTCATCACATTTCTTACTGACGAATAAAGTGACACAGTTTAAAATTGCATTAACACAATATGGTATTGTTCAGGTCAAGACATGGCAGGAAATGACATTGTGAAGGAGTTGGCAGCTTCACGACACCACTGGATTACAGATCAAGAACTCATAAGTATCAATGGTTAGTGTGTTGTCAATTTATACCATTTCAGATTGGCAAATAAAGAGACAGTTTAAATAATAGTAGAATGATATGACATTGTTCATAGTTAAGACATTGCAGAATATGACATTGTGCTGTAGTGGGTAGGTTTACCACACCACTGGATTACGGATGAAGAACAGAAGCATACATGCAGTGCAAAAGAAGATCACTTGCTCTGTATAATTTAATTTACATGGTATGAAGAGGGAACTTGTTTGTACAACTGAAAACTTAAATTGAGAAAGGACAAACTTTTGTTTATGAACTACATAATAAACTTTAAACAAGCAATTTGATGCAAACACCAAAAATAAACAGCTGTTGCAGTCATGCCTAACCAAATATATACAACAAAGTTTGAAGGCTTGAGATGGACAAACTTACATTATTGGTGAAGACATGCTCTATAAAGGCCTTGTCCATGCTGATGGGGGGGGGGGCAATTCAAGAAATTTACCACAGAATCTTCTTCAAAAGCATTGCCTTTATTCTACATTTTGTTAAGAGTAATTATAGATGTGATAATATACGAAAAAATGGAGAATATTTAAGATAAGATGAAGAGTGATGCCACATAACCAAGTAGCTGTAAATGTAAGTGCAGCGATACAGGCAAAAGGTACAGCCAAGAGCAATGCACAGCTAAACTTCTTCAGTACCAACCTTATGGTAAGAGTAAATGTAGATCTGATGTGTAGAGAATGGAGGGCAAAGGAAAACAAGCTACAATGTGATGGTACATGAACAACTACCTGTCATTATAAGTACACTGATAAAGGACAACATGTACTTACAAGAACAATGCAGAGCTAAAAAACATTGGCATTGGATATATTCTACACTAATGTAACCATTCATACAGATCAGATAATTTGGAGCGAACAATTGGTAAGCAAGCTATCATGCATACTGCTGTCACATAATGAACCAGGTATGTATGCAAGTACAGTGATACAGGACAACAAGTACTAACAAGAGAAAATCAGCAGGCAACATATTTGTGATATCCTGTCATTCTTGTCAAACCAGAATTCTTCTTCGAGCAAATTTCCTGCAAAAAAGATTTGTAAGGCACATGCAGAAAAGTAGAAGTTCAAATTGTCATGTGATTTCATAGATAGTACCTCATCCTGGGAATGAGACCAGTGCATAACAAGGTTTTTCCATTCAATGTCTTCCAAATTTAGCACAGGAGACTTCACCAGAAATTCGTTTATAGACTTGCCATCAAAGTGTGATTTCCTTAGGTAACACCCATACTGCTGCAATGCTTCCTTGAAAAGCACAAGCAAGCTTTGCTCGTCATGACTATCCAGATTGACCCTCGCCTAGTTACAACAATGTAATGTAAATCATTGATGTGTTATATGAGCAGAAAACAGGAAAATAATAACCATGAATAATAGCACTTACACGTAAGTTGGACAGGAAGATGTGAAAATGGTGTTTGTCTTCACAATAATCTTCCCATGATGGGAATATATGCACGTAGTCCCTAACAACATTGAAAGCATTGTCTGTTAAACTGGGAATAAATGGAATGGGGTTCCAATCTGCAGGAATTGGCTGTCTCTGCAGTTGGGATAGGTCTTCGGCCGGTGGACTTGCTGTACTTTTTGCTGGAGTGGGATTTTCTGTGGTACAGCTGGTGCTATGGAAAATGAAATCGGTATACCTTTTGCTGGAGTGCAGGTCCTGTGTGGTGGGGCTAGTGGTGTGGCCAATGAAGTATGGGTACAGTCTGCTGGAGTCGGTCCTACGTTTTGTGTCACTGGTTGTACAGCCAATATAAGTGGGGTGTTGTCTGATTTCTCTGGCACCACCATGTTTTTCAAGGACTTTGCTGGTGCTCCTTTAGGTTTGGCAGTCAACCTCTTCCTTTTTGATGTCTGATGCACAAGAACATCATTTGAGTGGAAAAACATGGTATGATGACAGATGGAATATGTATTGATAATGGATGGGCATGGTATCTCGACATATATAATGAGTAAACTAAGCAGATGGCGGTGCAACAAAGTAGAAGAAATGCAAGACAACATATGAAATATACCCGCAATCAATAAAACATTGCCAAATTAGAACAGGCACCTTGATGGGTGAACAGGACAGGCCATCTGCCTTTGACTCCTTGAGGTTAGAATGGTCATTAGGATCATATTCTGAACAAGAATCAATAGGTGGGGAGCGTATGAGATTCATTGCATCCAGAATGGCACTCAATGCCTTGGTGCCAATTTTGTAACTCATTGCAGTGTTTAGCTTCAAGAGTGGACTGCTGCTAGTGCGACACAAATCAGCTACACATATCATAGTGTAGATATAACGGGAAAACCTTAAGCATCAGAGTAAAATAGCAAAGTGGAACATGCTGGAATATATGTGCAAGTATTCCGGTATGGCTAGAAAGGCTTCTGATACCAGCTCTCTTCAAGTGAAGGTGCAGTACTGTTGATATCAATGTAACTCTCAAAGGGAACACAGATCCCCACATTTCCTTTCTATTCTTATAGGATTCAAGTGGGGAGGCCACTATAAATCCTATTCCTATGTTTACAAGATCCTACGAATCAAAGAGGCTCAAAGTGTCCATCACAACCGACCGTATAGACCTCTACACTGCAAATGTCCCTGCTCATCTTCAGTACAAGGAACATACTGTACTACTATCATACTCCCTCCGTTCCAAAATATAAGTCTTGGTAGAGATTTCCACTATGGATCACATACAGATGTATCCAGATACATTTTAGAGTGTAGATTCACTAATTTTTCTCCATATGTAGTCCATGGTGGAATCTATACAAAGACTTGTATTTAGGAACGGAGAGAGTACATATTAAAGAAGAACGGAAGAGGAACATGGTAAAGAAGAGCAAGGAGATTTTGGATAATAAAATGTTGGCTGCGCAGTGCCCACACATGATGAACCAGAGTGCATTAAGAATGCAACTCCCAGCTGTCTCTCGACCATTTCAGGCTGTTGGATGAAGATCCTACGTCTCCTAACCCTTCTTCTTCCTCGTCTCTCATTCTTCCCATACAGAACACCGCACGGGCCGCCGGCCGGACCACCGGCCCCCACCGCCTGTGTTCCTCTGCCACCCCCACCCCCGCCCCAACCCCCACCCGCGTCGAGTTTTCTTCATTCGGCGAGGCCCCAAAACCACCCGAGCCCCTTCAATCACATCGGCTAACTCCGGCAAGCTCTGAAAAATCGACTGACCCAATTTGGAAATTTAGTCTACTGTGATTTAACGAGTGTGGAATATAAAAGGGGAAAACCATAAGCATTGGGAGTATAGTGTTGAGTGTGCCATGGTGGATCTGAAGGTGCAAACCGGACAAAGGCAACTTCGCAACCAAGACAATAAATCAGAGTAAAGCAGTAGCGATCTATTTTCTTGCTGCGATAAATAAGCTGAGCAGATATGAAAGAGTACCGCCTCTGGTGCGGCGCCGTGTATGCATCTGCTGAGAATTTGACGGTGCTGCGGTAGCGATGGCTGTCGGTGGCGTGGAAGCAGATCTAGGAGGGTAGACGATGGCGGCGGGGCACGGTGGACGAGACGGTCGTAGGAGCAGCGCCGGCAAGGTGGGCGACGGCGGGGATGAAGTGAGAGGACGGGATGCAAGGATCCCGGTCCGAAGCCGTGGATGAGAGAGGTCGATCTCTTGTAATGGACAGCATCGTCGGGGTATCAACTCCGGCATGGTGGAGGAGGACGGCGGTGGATGTGGTGGCAGACGGAGGAGGGTGGGGTGGAGAGGGTGTTTTGGCGCCCACGGAGTACGAATGGGGAAAAGGGAGGTAGAGAGGAAGGGGGGAACCATGTATTCAGGGCGCGCTTGTCTCGAATGCGAGGAAATTTACAAACTTAGCCCCTGTTTCAAATTTCTACTACATCATAGCAACATTAGTCGGTTGGGGATAGGACGGTAATCTCGCAAACACCGAATATTTGCCGATGAGAGTTTGTTTTTGGCCCCACCATGTATGAATATGAATCGGGGAGGGAGTCGATTTCGGCTGAGGACACACTGTGTTTTGGCGCCCACCGTGTATGAATCCGGGTGAGTGATACGTCTCCGTCGTATCTACTTTTCCAAACACTTTTGCCCTTGTTTTGGACTCTAACTTGTATGATTTGAATGGAACTAACCTGGACTGACGCTGTTTTCAACAGAATTTCCATGATGTTGTTTTATGTGCAGAAAACAAAAGTTCTCGGAATGACCTGAAACTCCACGGAATATCTTACAATAAATAATAAAAAATCCTCGCCAAAGATGAAGACCAGGGGGCCCACACCCTTGCCACGAGGGTGGGGGGCGCCCCCCCTATGGCGTGCCCCCTACCTCGTGGGCCCCCTGGAGACCCCCCGACTCCAACTCCAACTCTATATATCTGCTTTCGGGGAGAAAAAAATAGGAGAGAAGAAATCATCACGTTTTATGATACGGAGCCGCTGCCAAGCCCTAAAACCTCTCGGGAGGGCTGATTTGGAGTTCGTTCGGGGCTCCGGAGAGGGGGATTCGTCGCCGTCGTCATCATCAACCATCCTCCATCACCAATTTCATGACGATCACCACCGTGCGTGAGTAATTCCATCGTAGACTTGCTGGACGGTGATGGGTTGGATGAGATTTATCATGTAATCGAGTTAGTTTTGTTAGGGTTTGATCCCTAGTATCCACTATGTTCTGAGATTGATGTTGCTATGACTTTGCTATGCTTAATGCTTGTCACTAGGGCCCGAGTGCCATGATTTCAGATCTGAACCTATTATGTTTTCATCAATATATGAGAGTTCTTGATCATATCTTGCAAGTCTATAGTCACCTATTATTTGTTATGATCCGTTAACCCCAAAGTGACAATAATCAGGATACTTACCGGTGATGACCGTAGTTTGAGGAGTTCATGTACTCACTATGTGCTAATGCTTTGTTCCGGTTCTCTATTAAAAGGAGGCCTTAATATCCCTTAGTTTCCATTAGGACCCCACTACCAAGGGAGGGTAGGACAAAAGATGTCATGCAAGTTCTTTTCCATAAGCACGTATGACTATATTCGGAATACATGCCTACATTACATTGACGAATTGGAGCTAGTTCTGTGTCACCCTATGTTATGACTGTTGCATGATGAACCGCATCCGGCATAATTATCCATCATTGATCCAATGCCTACGAGCTTTCCATATACTGGTTTACGCTTATTTAGTTTCCCGTTGCTATTGTTACAATCACTACAAAATACCAAAAACATTACTTTGCTTTTGTTACTCTTTTGTTACCATTACCATCACTATCATATTACTTTGCTACTAAACACTTTGCTGCAGATACTAAGTTTCTAGGTGTGGTTGAATTGACAACTCAGTTGCTAATACTTGAGAATATTCTTTGGTTCCCCTTGTGTCGAATCAATAAATTTGGGTTGAATACTCTACCCTCGAAAGCTGTTGCGATCTCCTGTACTTATGGGTTATCAAGACTAATTTCTGGCGCTGTTGCCAGGGAGCATAACTTTATTCTTTGAGTCACTTGGGATTTATATCTGCTGGACACTATGAAGAATTTGAAACATGCTAAGACAACAATTTATCCCTCAACTATGAGGGGAGGTAAGGAACTGCCATCTAGCTCTGCACTTGATTCACCTGCTGTTATGAGTAAGCTTGTGACACCTAAACCTGCTTCTGCTATTCGTTCTGATATGTCGCATGTTATTGGTGATGCCACTTCTGCTATGCATGATACTTATGATGAAACTACTTCTATGCTTGATACTACTGTGCCACTTGGTGATTTTCTCGAGGAACGACTTGCTAGGGCTAGAGAGATTGAAAATATTGAATCTGATTATGATGATGAAAGTGATGATGAAGAATCACTTGTTATTCCTGAGGGTTATTTATTTGATCAAGAAGCTTATTTAGCTATTTTAGCTTGCAAAGATAGATATGAACTCAAAAGTTTATTAGCTAAATGGAATAAGCAATCCCTAAATGCTAGGATGAGACCTGGCCCTACTTTTGCTACTTCACCTATTTGTGTTACTGATAAGGATTATGAATTCTCTGTTGATCCTGATATAATTACTTTGGTTGAATCTGATCCTTTTCATGGCTATGAATCTGAAACTGTTGTGGCACATCTTACTAAATTAAATGATATAGCTACCCTATTCACTAATGATGAGAGATCTCGCTACTTTTATATCCTTAAAATATTTCCGTTCTCATTAAGTGGTGATGCTAAGATATGGTTTAATTCTCTTGACCCTGGTTGTGTGCGTAGTCCCCAGGATATGACTTATTACTTCTCTGCTAAATATTTTCCTGCTCATAAGAAACAAGTTGCTTTAAAGGAAATATACAACTTTGTGCAAATTAAAGAAGAGAGTCTCCCACAAGCTTGGGGGAGGCTTCTCAAGTTACTTAATGCTTTGCCTGATCATCCTCTTAAGAAAAATGAAATACTTGATATTTTTTTACAATGGACTAACCGATGCTTCCAGATATTACCTGGATAGTTGTGCTGGTTCTCTTTTCAGGGAAAGAACACCGGATGAAGCTGAAATCTTATTGAATAGTATGTTGACAAATGAAAATAATTGGGCACCTCCTGAGCTAGCTCCTGAGCCAGCTCCTGCTCGAATTAATGATCCTATTCCTAAACCAACTCCGAAGAAGAGAGGTGTTCTATTTCTCAGTCCCGAAGATATGCAAGAGGCAAAGAAATCTATGATAGAAAAAGGTATGAAAGCTGAAGATGTTAAGAATTTACCTCCTATTGAAGAAATACATGGTCTTAATTTACCGCCTATTGAAGAAACATATGATCTTAATACTTTATTTATTGAACAACCTCCAGACCTTGATAACCCGACACATGTAGTAAAGGTAAATTCTCTCTATATATATGATAAAGGTAAAATCCCCCCAGCTAAAATTGCTAGTCAATGCTTGGATGAGTTTGATAATTTTATGTTTAAGCAAGAAGACTTCAATGCTCATTTTGGTAGACAATTAAAACAAGATGCTGATATGATTAAATATTTAGGTGATTATATGGCTAATATTAGAGGTGAACTTAAACTTGTTAGCAAACATGTTTCTATGGTTACCACTCAAGTAGAACAAGTACTTAATGCTCAAAAAGAATTGCTCAATGAGATGAATAGTAAGAAAAATGATTATGATGTTAAAGTGGCTACTAGAACTGGTAGAATGACTCAGGAACCTTTGTATGCTGAAGGCCACCCTAAGAGAATTGAGCAAGATTATCAGAGAAATAAAATTGATGCACCTAGTTCTTCTAAAAAGAAGAAAAAGAAAAATGATAGAACTATGCAAACTTCTAGTGAACCTATTGCCGAACCACCTGATAATCCAAATGATATCTCTATGTTTGATGCTGAAACACAATCTGGCAATGAACATGAACCTAATGAAAATGTTAATGATGATGTTCATAATGATTCTCAACCTAGTAATGATAATGATGTAGAAATTGAACCTATTGTTGATCTTGATAACCCACAATCAAAGAATCAATGATATGATAAGAAAGACTTTGTTGCTAGGAAACATGGTAAAGAAAGAGAGCCATAGGTTCAGAAACCCATGCCCTTTCCTCCCAAACCATCCAATAAAAAGGATGATGAGGATTTTGAGCGCTTTGCTGAAATGATTAGACCTATCTTTTTACGTATGCGATTAACTGATATGCTTAAAACAAATCCTTATGCTAAGTACATGAAAGATATTATTACAGATAAAAGAAAGATACCAGAAGCTGAAATTTCCACCATGCTTGCTAATTATACTTTTAAGGGTGGAACACCAAAGAAACTTGGAGATCCAGGAGTACCTACTATACCATGCTCCATTAAAAGAAACTATGTTAAAACTGCTTTATGTGATCTTGGAGCCGGTGTTAGTGTTATGCCTCTCTCTTTATATCGTAGACTTGACTTAAATAAGTTGACACCTACTGAAATATCTTTGCAAATGGCTGATAAATCAACTGCTATACCTGTCGGTATTTGTGAGGATGTGCCTATTGTGGCCGCAAACGTTACTATTTTAACGGACTTTGTTATTATTGATATTCCAGAGGATGATAGTATGTCTATTATTCTTGGAAGACCTTTTCTTAATACTGCAGGGGCTGTTATTGATTGCAACAAAGGCAATGTCACTTTTCATGTTAATGGTAATGAGCATACGGTACACTTTCCGAGGAAACAACCTCAAGTTCATAGTATCAATTCTATCGGAAAAATTCCAACGATTATATTTGGAGGTTTTGAATTTCCTCTTCCTACTGTCAAGAAAAAAATAATATATACTTATTATTGGGGATGTGGATATCCCCGTTGAGGTAACCTAGTGTTATTCGAAATTTCTCCGGTTTCATGTTAATCGGAATGAGTTTGTTAACAAGACTTGATCAACCTTGTTAGTGGATTCCTTTTGATGAGCATGAGATGGATGAAACTAGAAGCACAACCTTCTGTACCCTCTCTATACTTTCTGTTATTTAGTTGAAATAAAGTAAAAATAAATAATTTTCTGTCTGTTATCTGATTATCCGTGCAACATAAAAATACCTCGAAAATAAAAGTTCTCCAAATGCCCTAAAAATCAAATATGATTTTTTCTAGAATATTTGAGGATTTATGGAACAAAGAACACACCAGGGGGCCAACCACCTTGCCACGAGGGTGGAGGGCGCGCCCACCCCCCTAGGGCGCGCCCACCTTCCTCATGGGCCCATGGTGGCCCTCCTCCACTTATTCCTGCACCCATCCTCTTCTTCTTCCTCCCACAAACACAAAAAACCAACTCAAGCACGAGTTCCAGCCCTCTTTGCTGCCATTTTCGATCTCCTTGCTCAAAGCACCTCTCACAAAACTGCTTGGGGAGATTGTTCCTTGGTATGTGACTCCTCCATTGGTCCAATTAGTTTTTATTCTAGTGCTTTATTCATTGCAAATTTTTGCTGCTTAGGTGACCCTGTTCTTGAGCTTGCATGTCAAATTTGTATGGTCAAAAGTAGTTTTGATGCATGATATAGTCCCTAGGCACTTGTAGGAGTGGTTGCTATCAATATTATTGAGTTTGGTTTACTTTTATTTTGAAGTTACTAAAAAATTTCAGAATTTTTCAAAGGAAGAAATATGCTTAGGAAAATGTTCCAAGGTGGTTCTTCAAGGAAGCAAGGACCCAGGCTTGCAATGCGTGATGCTGACAAAGAGCCACCAAGAGACGCTCCAGTGCGTCCTTGTGAGTGGCCTTCTGAAAATTTTATGGATCGAGCGGGAATTAAAGAATAATTTAACGCATATTTGCGTAATGCCGGTCTTGAGGACTTTGAGGCAGACAAATGCCCCCAGTATCATGATCTCACAAGCTCTTTTGTGAGGAGGTTTGAGTATTCATCTTCGCGTAATTCTCCTTCAGTCATGTTTGATCTTTATAACAAATCTTATACCATGGACTTAGAGGATTTCACTTTTGCTTGCAAACTTCCACAATGGGGTAGTGTTAGGGATCCCCCTAAATCTGAATTTAGAAACTTTCTTCCTAGTATAACTGTAGGGGAATCTAGAGATATAACGCAAGCTACCATAGGGAGCATTCACTTTCCTGCTATACATTATTTTGATCTCTTCATAGGTAGGTGCATAAATGCTAAGGATGAAGCATGTCACATTGTGTGTCCCTGACCTTAGCATTCTTAGGAGTGCTGTGTCAGGAGACCAATCTTATCATATGCGAGCCATTGTAGCTCGTAGGTTGCATCATATTAGATATAATGGAGATTTCTTTGGAGGAATTTATGCAACCCGCTTAGCTAAATTTCGTGAGATAGACGTTCGTGAAGGAGACATGGAGTTGCCTCCTGCTTATTTAGATTTTGATTCTATGGTTTCTCACCATTTTGTCGAGAGGAATGAATCGCCTCTCCAATACCGACTAATCTTTGGCAGACGTCGTGCTGTCTGTATTACTCTCCCTGCTCCTGCTTTCTTTGATTATCAGGCAAGAGGAGGATATACTATTACCAGAGAGGAGGCAGATGAGTACGAGAGGAGAGCGAAGGATGCTCGTCGCCACACTGCAGCTCAGGAGGTGATAGCCCCCTGCATTGCAGTACGACCCCAACTATTATTATGGATATCAGCCAGGCCAGCCATGGCCATAGACCAACTTAGGCCAAAAGCCTAAGGTTGGGGGAGTACATATTTCTCACCGACATTACTTTTATGTTCACACACACTCATTGCTAGATGTCGGTGCTCATACTTTTTTCATTGTATCATCCATGCTAGTTTATTTCCTTTTATGCTTTCTTCTTGTGTGTTTAATAAACCTTAAGAAAAAACCAAAAAAATTAGTTGTAGCTTTTAATTAATTTACTTTCCATGCTTGTAGTAGTAATTAAAAAGAAAACCCAAAAAGATTTCCCGTTATTCTTTTGCTTGTTGGGAGCTTTCCCGTGTAAATAGTTTTATTTCTTTTCTTTTCTTTGGGGGTCAGTAGGGGAAGACCATGATTAAATTGTTGAAGTGGCTCTTATATGCTTTATTGTTGATTTAACCAAGAGCCCATATTGCTTTGTCTTCTCCTGTTTATTGAATGCTCGCATATTCTAGCTTAGTCCAATGCACGTGCACTCTTATTATTATTCACATCGTTTGGTCGTGCAAGTGAAAGGCAATTATGATGATATATGATGGACTGACTAAGATGAGAAAAGTTGGTATGAACTCGACCTCTTTTGTTTTTGTAAATATGATGAGTTCATCGTTCTTGATTCAGCTTGTTATGAATAAACATGTTTGCAATGACAATTAGAAATCATAGTTGCATGTGCCATGCTTGATTAGCTATGAGTTATAATGGTTTACCTTGCGTACCAACATGCTATTAAAATGGTTATGATGTGGTATGATAGGGTGGTATCCTCCTCTGAATGATTTAAGTGACTTGACTTGGCACATGTTCACGCTTGTAGTTGAAACAAATCAACATAGCTTTCACGATATTTATGTTCATGGTGGATTATATCCTACTCATGCTTGCATCCAATGTTTATTAATTTTAATGCATGTACATGGTTGTTGTCGCTCTCTAGTTGGTCGCTTCCCAGTCTTTTGCTAGCCTTCACCTGTACTAAGCGGGAATACTGCTTGTGCATCCAAACTCCTTAAACCCCAAAGTTATTCCAAATGAGTCCACTATACCTTCCTATATGCGGTATCTACCTGCCGTTCCAAGTAAATTTGTATGTGCCAAACTCTAAACCTTCAAATAATCATCCTATTTTGTATACTCGAATAGCTCATGTATCAACTAGGGCTGTATGTATCTTCCATGCTAGGCGGGTTATTCTCAAGAGGAGTGGACTCCGCTCCTCACTCACGAGAAAATGGCTGGTCACCGGGATGCCCAGTCCCATGCTTTATGCAAAATAAATCAAAAATAATTGCAAAACAAAACTCCCCCTGGGACCTGATGTATGTTGGAGGCACTCGTTGTTTCGAGCAAGCCATGGATTGATGTTTGTTGGTGGAGGGGGAGTTTAAACTTTACCATTCTGTCTGGGAACCGCCTATAATGTGTGTAGCATGGAAGATATCGGCATCTCTTGGTTGTTATGTTGACAATAAAAGTATACCGCTCAAAATATTATTTACCTCTATTTCAAAACTGAGCTCTGGCACCTCTACAAATCCCTGCTTCCCTCTGCGAAGGGCCTATCTATTTACTTTTATGCTGAGTCATCTCCCTCTTATTAAAAGCACCAGTTGGAGAGCACCACTGTCATTTGCATTCCTTATTGTTAGTTTACATTGGATGTGACTATGATTGGATCTCTTTTACCATTAATTACAATGTCTAGTCAGTCCTTGATCTTTAAAGGTGCTCTGCATTTATGTTTTGCATTCTCAGAAAGGGCTAGCGAGATACCATCTTGTTATATCATATTATGATTGTTTTGAGAAAGTGTTGTCATTCGAGATATCTTATTATGGCTTGCTAGTTGATTATGCTATTGATATGGGTAATCATGAGACCTGAGAATTATTGCAAATGTGGTCAGTTATAATCTTTGCTGAAAACTTGAATGTTAGCTTGACATATTTACAATAACAAGAGCAAACAGAGTTTGTAAAAGTTTTTCTTTATTTCTTTCAGTTTGTCAACTGAATTGCTTGAGGGCAAGCAAGCATTTAAGCTTGGGGGAGTTGATACGTCTTTGTCGTATCTACTTTTCCAAACACTTTTGCCCTTTTTTGGACTCTAACTTGTATGATTTGAATGGAACTAACCCGGACTGACGCTGTTTTCAGCAGAATTGCCATGATGTTGTCTTATGTGCAGAAAACAAAAGTTCTCAGAATGACCTGAAACTCCATGGAATATCTTACAATAAATAATAAAAATCCTCGCCAAAGATGAAGACCAGGGGGCCCACACCCTTGCCACGAGGGTGGGGGGCGCCCCCCCTAGGGCGCGCCCCCCTACCTCGTGGGCCCCCTGGAGACCCCCTGACTCCAACTCCAACTCTATATATCTTCTTTCGGTGAGAAAAAAATAGGAGAGAAGAAATCATCACGTTTTACGATACGGAGCCGCCGCCAAGCCCTAAAACCTCTCGGGAGGGCTGATCTGGAGTCCGTTCGGTGCTCCGGAGAGGGGGATTCGTCGCTGTCGTCATCATCAACCATCCTCCATCACCAATTTCATGATACTCACCGCCGTGCGTGAGTAATTCCATCGTAGGCTTGCTGGACGGTGATGGGTTGGATGAGATTTATCATGTAATCGAGTTAGTTCTATTCGGGTTTGATCCCTAGTATCCACTATGTTCTGAGATTGATGTTGCTATGACGTTGCTATACTTAATGCTTGTCACTAGGGCCCGAGTGCCAGGATTTCAGATCTGAACCTATTATGTTTTCATCAATATATGAGAGTTCTTGATCCTATCTTGCAAGTCTATAGTCACCTATTATGTGTTATGATCCGTTAACCCCAAAGTGACAATAATCAGAATACTTACCGGTGATGATCGTAGTTTGAGGAGTTCATGTATTCACTATGTGCTAATGCTTTGTTCCGGTTCCCTATTAAAAGGAGGCCTTAATATCCCTTAGTTTCCATTAGGACCCCGCTGCCACAGAAGGGTAGGACAAAAGATGTCATGCAAGTTCTTTTTCATAAGCACGTATGACTATATTCGGAATACATGCCTACATTACATTGACGAATTGGAGCTAGTTCTGTGTCACCCTATGTTATGACTGTTACATGATGAACCGCATCCGGCATAATTATCCATCATTGATCCAATGCCTACGAGCTTTCCATATACTGGTTTACGCTTATTTACTTTCCCGTTGCTATTGTTACAATCACTACAAAATACCAAAAACATTACTTTGCTTTCGTTACTCTTTTGTTACTGTTACCATCACTATCATATTACTTTGCTACTAAACACTTTGCTGCAAATACTAAGTTTCCAGGTGTGGTTGTATTGACAACTCAGCTGCTAATACTTGAGAATATTCTTTGGCTCCCCTTGTGTCGAATCAATAAATTTGGGTTGAATACTCTACCCTAGAAAGCTGTTGCGATCCCCTATACTTGTGGGTTATCAGTGAGAGGCGGTTACGTCATGTTTGGGACAAATTACAAACCTACCCCTATCGAAACCTATAGAAATCCAGAAGACAGGCTTTGCATGGCAGGGATAGGCAGTAGTGATTTCCATCTCGCGGATTTTGGTTTCAGGCGGTTACTGCGACTTTCCCCGCTTCGTTCAAATTTTGCAGAGTGCACGTTTACCGTGCCAACTCAATTCGAATCCCGTTTGTATTCTATTTTTTTCGGGCGGGATCCATTTTCAATTGGAATTACATTCTATATACATCATTTTTTATATATACTTTCAAAAGCACAACAAAGAATTCTGCTCCGTTATATGTATAATATGATTTACAAATACAACGATCTCGAAATCTTAAGGTTGAATTCGAAATTTTTTAACCAAATTATGTTCTACTAAAATGTATGGATCAGTAATATCTACATATTAAATAACATAGATGTGCGTGGATTCATATGAGTATGCATGTTTGATAGATCAATTTTGGTTCGAGCATGGATTACATGTATCATCATCTCGAATTCAAATATTTGAATCCCTTTTTTGTTCACTCCTTTCACGCCCATCTCTCTCACATGCATGCTCCTTCAGGTACCTATCACTCTCTTTTCTCCAGCTCACCCGCACGCTCACTTCATGTTTCTCCTATCCTCGCAAACATGGTCTCTCGACGTCTCCCTTGAGAAGTGTCACACTCTCCCTATCATTATACATTACACGGTTTTCATTATCTCTCACGTCTCTACTGTTCTCTGGTATCACTCGGTACCTAAGCTTTCTTTTTCACCGCCACGCACACAGTCTCCACTGGTCTTTCACTTTGTATTTCTCTCTATGGGATTCTCTCACACACCCTATATGTCTCTACATATGACTCATACCACTAAAATTACTCTCTCTCTCTCTCCTGTAGACACAACATTTGTTGCGGTCTCCTTTTCGTCTCCATCCCAGACTGACATTATTCATTTGTTTACCGATCAGACAACCCCGACTACCGTCTCCTCTCTCTCTCACAGACACACACACACACAACTCCTGCTTCCACTCCCCTTCCTGACTACCGTCTCTCTCTCACACACACAAAACTCTCGCTTTCGCACCCCGGCTCGTATTTCTCTCACAAACATTTATCGACTAGCTAGCCTCTAGATAGGTTTATACACCCGCACACTCGTGCTTCCACCATCGCATACATGTATCTCTCCCGCTCCTTGTATATATGTAGATTTTTCCCTTCTTGAGACATGCCCTCTCGATCGTGCACACACACACTATCGCCTCATTTTAACCTGATACCTATCGCACACACACTCCTTGTGTCTTTATCACACATGCACTCCGTCCTCCTCCACTCTCCCTCTCTCTCACACACACATGGGCTTCTTGCAACAACTAGCAAGATGCCCATGCGTTGCACGGAACATCAAGATGCATTTTTATGAGTAGTTTATCTTGTGGGGGAAAAGGATGAACGAGGGAAGGCCTTATTTGCCAATGTGGAGAGGGGTGTGTGTATCTTTTTGCAAAATTGCCATAGTTTCCTTCCTATCCGTCAGATATAGATCGGACGGCCTATATTGCAGGATGGCAGGCACACGATCATCACCTACAATGCTTTTTATAAGAGTAGGGATAAAAATAGAGTTAGTGATGATGCTGGGCCTGCCATCCTGCAATGTAGGCCATCCGATTTATATCTGACAGATAGGAAGGAAAATATGGCAATTTACCCGCATTCTTCACCACATTTGTAGATAACGCCTTCCATCGTTCATCCTTTTCTCCCACAAGATCTTGATGTTCCGTGCAACGCACGGGCATCTTGCTAGTAAGAGTAGAAATTAGACATATACCACTTGTCGAATCTTGAAATCAACAACATTCCTCCCTTATCTCATCAAAACCGCCAAAGGAATATATTTTGAGTGAAACATAACATATTTTTAGTGATATACGTATTTCAAAACTAGACTTTTTTTTCTATCAAATCGGTGAATATGTATTAATCTACTTTGATCGTGTGGCAACGCATTGGCACATTGCTAGTAGTTATTATATTTTTTTGGTCACCAGACAAACGGTGGAGTACATATACGAAGAGAAGAGGTGCACGCATGCAGTCGGCCTCTCGCTGTCTCGCACACATGAGTGTTACATAAAGGCGACGTTAACAAATAAACCCTAAAACCCTAGGTGCACGATTGCTGCATTCGCGGGTACCGGGTACGTGGTGGAGCACCTTTGTAGGAATAGTCAGCTCGCGTGATAATTTGATCCATAGGAGTTGATGGTCGGGACCACAGGTGAACGACTTGGTGTGTGGTGGCTCGCCAGTTGCCACAGATCGAGTAGCCACGTTTAAAATATCGTTTTTTAGCGGGGTTAAGAGTTCCAATTTTCAATGGCGCGGTATAAGTAGTTTTTAGAACGATTGATATGGAGCGAAAATGGAATTCATAGTAATACGTACCTCCTTGGCGTATGGTTGTATGGTTTTTTTTGCGATGGAGGTTGTATGGGTTTATGTTGCGAGATGTTGAACCTGGTAGTTCTAGGGCAAATACTATGGTTTAGATTTAGATGCTTGTTTTTAGTAATGAAAATCGGAAGGGGAAACCCTTCTTTGATTAAAAAACTACTACCTCCATTCTGGTTTACTAGTCCCCATCGTGCTTTGGGTCAAAGTTTGTCCATGAGTTTTACTTGTAAAATGTGAATGGAAAACGAGATTTTGTTATACCCAAACAAAAAAGGACTGGAGGGAGTGATTGCTCTGACACGGACGTGACCTCTCATAGTGCAGGCATTGAACCAGCACGCCGGCCAAGAGGGCTGCACTCGCTGCAGGCCCGGCTGAGCACGCCTCCTCGCGGCGTGCAACCAGCTTAAGACTACCCCGCCTGCCTTCATTGAATCCGTGCGTGTGCCGGCAACACGTCCTTCCGCGAGACGGCAAGCATTTTAGAACACAAAAAATGATTAAAATATAATTAATTTACGCATGATCTTGACTTGTTGTGCTCGCACTGGTAGCAGGAACTAGTAGAGGATTTTCTTTATTTATAACTCTCCTCACATTTTTTGGCTTTGAAGTGAATCATGGTTGTGGACATTATGTATGAATGTGCAGATATCTGTGAACATGAGTTTGATGTGGAAGTTGAACCTGGAATGTCGGGCTTGCGCTTGAACTATATCATGTCCAATGCTTCGTCTGTTATTGTTTGGAAAGTAATTGTTGTTATTACATGACCCGAAAAAACATTTTGTGCCACATCAGTAGATGCACGGACATCACAACAGGCATGCTGACTGGATAAACATTTGAACCTAGCTATTATGAAGGAAATTTTGTATTGACAACAATTTTAGATAGTAGGAGACGCCTAGCCTGCTTTGCCTCTGCTAGCTTATTTCTGGCTTCTTCCATCTCTTCTTTCGCTTGGGTGAAGAGAGCATCTGATTGCTCTTTTCGCTTCTTCAGGAACTGGGCTACATTTTCAAGGGGTGCTGCACGCTTTCTTTCAGCCTTTACTAATGCCACGAGGACACGAACAGCTGACGACTCCCCTTGGCTTGTGTGCAATCCAGCATCATTTGGGAATTTGCACCTTGTGTCTAATCCAGCATCATTAGGGAACTGACACCTTGTGTGTAATCCAGCCTCATTTTGGAAACATGATCTCGATGTTGACCATACTTCCCTCATCGCAGGAACTGCATCCTGACATGAAGTTACTTCTTTTTTAGATCAATACTCAGAGCAACCTAGATCCATTTAGTAGAATCCAGATAAACAGAACTCAGAGAAGTGAATTCAAAAGGAAAAAAACAGACTACAAGGTGAGAACACCCACTTCCTAAATCAAGCTAAAAACGAAAGCATTAGGATGATTAAGACTCTTCTTATTACACATCGAAGAACACCACGCTTAAGAGAAACAGAAACTACAACATATACACATTGAAGAACACGAGGCTACACGAAAGTAATTGAAAGGGTGTTACTTACCAAAGCTCGTTTTACAGGTTCGGTGCAGCTCCTCTTTAACTTGCCACGCTCCTTGAAGATGTCCCGAATATCTCATGTTTGTTCTTCATTGCTCCTCTGCATGTTCGCACTCATGGTTTTAAAATCTCAACATGGCAAGAAAAATATACTACTAGTAATACTCGCGCATCTTGTGGGCAACATTAAAGCACTCGTCTGCCATGTTAGAGCATCTCCAACGGAATCGCAACGCGCCACGCTTTAAAGAAAGCATTTACAGTGCTGAGATCGAGAAGTAGATACTAGAGAGTAGAGGATAGTTCTCAGCATAGATAGATAAAAAAATATAATTCAACTACCCCTCTCCAGATTTGCAAATAAGGCCTTCCCTCATTCATCCTTTTCTCCCACAAGATAAACTACTCATACAAATGCATCTTAATGCGTGCAACGCATGGGCATATTGCTAGTTCTAAAAACCTTTCCATCATTTGCCATACTACTGGTTGCAGATGAAAAACCTACCCAAGCACAGTGTGATATAGGAGCGACGCACAATTACAAGCTGATATTCTATTGGACAATGGAGGCTATAACCAATTACTTTTACGGGAACAATAGCACCCAGGAAATTTAGAGGGTAGGTATGAACAAAATTGGAACTGCACATGTACTGCTAAGTGATCCAATACACACATTACCAATCAAGGAGAAGAACGATGGTCGCGGCGGCCTCTGTGAGTCATGGTCGGCAACGGGAGTCAGTTCGTTGTCCACAACAGTGGTACTTCTGCGCTTGGCGTCGTCTTCCGGGAAGCAGATCCGAGACCGTGGAAGACGATGCCGGGGAAGAGGCTTTGTGTACGACGATGACGGTGGACCGGCTCCAGTGCGACGTACGAGGTCTTAGATGAGGAAGATGCGCTGCGGTGGACGAGTGCGCCGATGTAAAGGGGGGGAGCACAAAGGCTATGGTGCCGTGGAGAAGTCTATTTTGCGGTGGGGATAGAAAATGGGGAGTATTTAGGTGTACTACTCTGGATGCCGGGGTGGGGTTGGCTGGGTAGGGTGAACCTGAAGTTACGAAAACAGCCCCCTACCAAGCGTCATCCATAGGCCTATTCTGATGGCTATGATGGTAACTTCCCACTGCTCGAATCAGGGTCGCGGGAGATTTTCCCGCCGACCTCAAAATTTTGTGACACTGGACTCCCCGTGTGGCGTGTTGAGTGATTCGGCTAAGCAACTAGTGAGTAGTAGTAGTAAACTCTGCATATTAGGTTTGACCGAAGTCAAACTTCCTAAAGTTTGACCAAGTTTATAGAAAAATATAAACATTTACCATAACAAATATGTATGATGTGAAAGTACATTCAATAATGAATCTAATGGTATTTATTTGTTATTGTATATGTTAATATTTTTTGTTATAAGCTTTCTAAGAGTTTACAAAACTTGACTTTGACCAATGCTAATACGCGGACTTAAATAAAAACGGAGGGAGTACACATGTAGTGAACTAATCATTTGTTGAAATTGTGAAATAAATATATTAGGCTATTGACTTCGAATGTAATGGTCTATACAATTCAATAGTTACAATCATTGTCGAATCCCAAGATGTATACAAGGTCTATAGTACTTCACAACATGCTCAAACTCACATAATCCCAGTCAAATGAGAATCTAAATGCATTTCATAGTTATTACTTTGTAGGATGCAACAAAAACAACCATAACTCTACATCAGCCATTATAGAAGCAACATTTTGACATATCCCAATGTGTGAATGAAACGTGCAGAGAGAGCTTTTGAAGATGGAGCAGATAGGGAGGGAAAGATTGTATGTATGTGGACGAGAGATTAGGAGACAAACCTAATGAGACAGAGAGAGATAGAGAGAGGAAGAAGTTAGGTCTGTGAGAAAGATGGATACATGTAATATACATGAGATGCGTGTGCATCTGGATTCTGTATACATGGAAGGAGAAGAGACAACATGTTTGATGAGAGAGCTGGAAAAACATGGACGAGAGGGGAAGGATCTCGTGGGTTGAGGGATCGACAATTTTGTGCGGGGGAGAGAGGGATTGGTAATTTTGTGCAAGAGAAAGAGAGAGAGAGAGAGAGAGAGAGAGGGTGGGGGAGGAGTCAGTCAGCCGTCGTCACATCACCCTGCTTCCAAATGACCCCGCATTCTCTAGCGCGGTGTGGTCGCCGTCTTCGATCTGCTCGATGCCCTCTTTGAAGATTGAGGTGTTGTGCATGTTGGGGTGCAAAGAAGCACAAGCGAGAGTGGTCGCCGTATAACCTTGGATGGGGATGAATTGTGTGCTCGGGGGAGTGTGTGTGTGTTGTGCTGCATGTGTCTCTGTGTGTGTGTGTGTGTGTGTGTGTGTGTCAGATATTGAGAGAAAACAAACCTAAGGAGAGAAATGGGTATTCACGAAGAGATTGTGCGGGCCATGAGGTGGGCAGGGGCCGGGTGAGGGTGTCAAAATGTGCGCGTTGATGCATGTGTTGCATGCGACCGTGCGAGGGACGGACGAATCGAGAGAGATGGTTGTTGTGTTACGGATGCTCCTCTCTCTGTCTTTCTCCCTCTCTCTCTCTCTCTCACACACACACACACACAAGTGAACTAGAAGACCGTTCTCTCATGTATACACAACGTATCGGCATCTGTCTATGTCTCACTCATGCATTATCATTTGCACATTCACACCTCTCTATGTCTGTATCACATGCACACCGTCTCCACATTGCCCTTCCGCCACAACACACATATAGACACATACACACGTTCTCTCTCAGTCACACACACAAAATCAATATTAAAAAAAACTAGGGCGCACCTAAAACGTCCAAATCCAAATAAACACGAACTGGAGCTAAATTCAAATATATGGAAATATTGCAGCGTCAAGAACTTTCACAGGGAAAAAAAGTTGAGTAATATTCAAGGATTGTTTTCACACACACAAAAAGGTTTGGTGGATGTCCTTCGAGCGTGACATGGTGACGCACCGTTCGATCGACCGCGTGGCCGCGGTTCACGCGCTTGCACAGGATTCCGTATCGTGGCTGTGGTACTAACTAATAAAAGCGCTGGCTAAGTCTAATGTTTACATGTACTAGTACGGTTTTCTTTTAAGTTTGACCAACCTTATATATAAAACTAAAGTAAGCTCCCACACACACACTCATCAATATGCCGCCGCCGTCGTTGCGCATGCTGGCGCCCGCCTACTCCGCCAACAATTTCTCGCCCATCACCGCCGTGTCGCCGCCATCCCTGTGTCATGAAGCCAAAGGCTCACCCGCTCACGTCATCTGCAGTCCCTCCTCGCGATGCCGCTGCGCTGCCAAGCATGCGAGCATCTGGTGGAGCCGCATCTATGCACGTAGCATACGAAGAGGAAGACGAGCGCGTGCTCTAGCACGCCGACGAGGAGGAACTAGCGTGTAATTGTCGTCTCCGCCCGCGCGGAGGAGGCGCGCATGGTGGCTGCCGCGGCGGAAGCCGGTCGCGTGCGTGTCGAGCCTGCAAACCAGGTGCGGACGCGGAATCTACCTTCGAGACCTTGAATGCCACGTGGATCCTACAATCTGAAGGAGCAATTCGGGTCAGTCGACTCATGTGAGCCGTTCGATGCAACATGGATGGCTAGAAGGGCTTCTTCCACCTCTTCTGTCGTCTTCTTCCTTCGCTCCGTTGAACTTCTTTCACAAATCGACTGACCCAAATTATACTACTAGTACGAACATATTAAGTACAATAGGAACACGAAGATACGAGCAGTAGTACCAACTGCAAGAAGAACAGTAGTAAGACATAGTACTAGTACTACTATACGTACTAAAGAGTTCAAATAAGAAGAAAGAACATAAACATAGTTCTGCTGGGGCCTCAGCACAACACACCCTTTAAAATAAACTAAGCAACTAGTCTGCTTGACACTACAGTAGAGCCAACATGAGCGACGACACTGCCACCTACTCGGAGTTCGAGTCCATGTCCTCGACTTCATCCTCGTCCCTCTTCCTCTTCCTCTTCGCCGATGCTTCTTTGCTTGAACCGGACACTAGGCTCTGCTTCTTCATCCAACCCTTGTAGATATTTAAACAAAGGTAGGCATCCATTGCTGTGTACAGGATGTGATCTTCATCTAATGTCTTTGACTCCCATGCATGATGAAACTCGTGATGAGGTTTCTTCAGTTTAGCGTACGAAGGATCAATCATGGCTACTGCCAGGGTCAGCATTGAAGGCTGAGAGGAGGACACCAGGCTTGCGTTCGGGAGATCGAAGGGCTAGCATACAACGAGACCTATCTGACGCAGGACATCCCTGTCGTTCTTAAAGCCTATAGTAACGAATTTCACTCTTTTGTCCTTGAGGAAGTTCTTAAAATCCTGGCGCTCAACGTCGGCATGGCATATGTGGTAGACCAAGCAAACGTTATGTAGGCAAACTTGGATCATAGTGGGCTTCTTCCTCTCTTCATCCTTTAGATCCTTCTCTCGTCCCAAGACTATGGTGTACTCAACATCTAGCCCAGCGACCCACTCATCCGTTGAACTGTTGAACATGTGTAGGAAGCGAGGAAACCATGCTTTCACCATCTTGGACCCACGTGTGTAGATGACGATGACCTGATCGCCGGTGATGGCTCTAACCTGGTACTCAGCGGCGACCATGGTGATTTGGGAGGCCATGGATTTTGGAGGAGGGTTAGGAGAAGTTGAACTGTTGTACCCCGCAAAAAAAAACTGGGAGCAAACTAATGTGAAAGGATGGGACGACTGGGAGCGAACTGTTGTAAGGTAGAAGACGGGGACGAGTAGGGCGTGCGAATGGCGTGGGGTTGCTGGCTTGCCCGGTGGATAAACGGCTGCAAGCCCCCAAAGAGTTCTCGAGAACTATGTGGGACCCACTAGATGTCATGTCTACTAGACCCATATCGTAGGCCTGGCGGTATATATTCTGCCTGTTCGCATGCCATGCTGGCGCGTGGATGTAACTTCACTTAATTCTGTCAAACGTCGTGCCTCCCACGACCTTCGCCTCCCTCGCGCGGTCGCGCCCTTTGAGACTTCGACCGACTATAAATGAGCAATTTTTTTGCGTTTTTTTAGACAAGAAATTTTTTTGCCTACTCCGCATGCATGATATTCCCTCTGGTCCTTTTTACTCCCGTCAACTGTTTGCAAAGTGTTTGACCAAATTTATACTTTTTTTGAACACAACCTTATATTAATTAACCAACCACACCAGTACACTCATTCGATACAATATTCACCACATAGGGCGGTATGTTATTTACAAGAATACCATCTAATCTATTGTTAAAGCTATACTTAGGATTAAGTGTGCCACCTTATTGGCCGAACGGCTAATATTTGACAATTGAAGATTGTTGATCAATGAGGGAGTCCTGGATTAGGGGGTGTCCGGATGGCCGGACTATATCTTCAGTCGGACTCCTAGACTATGAAGATACAAGATTGAAGACTTTGTTCCGTGTCCGGAAGGGACTTTCCTTGGCGTGGAAGGCAAGCTTGGCGATACGGATATGTACATCTCCTACCATTGTAACCGACTTTGTGTAACCCTAACCCTCTCCGGTGTCTATATAAACCGAAGGGTTTTAGTCCGTAGGACAACGTACAGAACAACAATCATACCATAGGCTAGCTTCTAGGGTTTAGCCTCTTTGATCTCGTGGTAGATCTACTCTTGTACTACCCATATCATCAATATTAATCAAGCAGGACGTAGGGTTTTACCTCCATCAAGAGGGCCCGAACATGGGTAAAACTTTGTGTCCCTTGCCTCCTGTTACCATCCAGCCTAGACGCACAGTTCGGGACCCCCTACCCGAGATCCGCCGGTTTTGACACCGACATTGGTGCTTTCATTGAGAGTTCCTCTGTGTCGTCGCCGTTAGGCTTGATGGCTCCTACGATCATCAATAGCGATGTAGTCCAGGGTGAGACCTTCCTCCCTAGACAGATCTTCGTTTTCGGTGGCTTCGCACTGCGGGCCAATTCACTTGGCCATCTGGAGCAGATCGAAAGCTATGCCCCTGGCCGTCAGGTCAGATTTGGAAGTTTAAACTACACGGCTGACATCCGCAGGGACTTGATCTTTGACAGATTCAAGCCACTGCCGAGCGCGCCGCACTGTCATGACGAGCATGATCTAGCTCTGCCGCCAAATAGTGCCCTGGAGGCCGCACCCGCATCAGCTTCGACCCTTAATTCGGAGCCAACTACGCCGATCGAGGATGGGTGGTTGGACGCCGCCTCGGGGGCTGCGATCCCAACGGCGATCAAGCCGAACACCAGCCCCGCACTCCGCGAGACTCGTGACTCCAAGGAGCCGGACTCCTCTCCGGACTTCGAACCCTCCGCTTCCCTGCCGATCAAATCTGATTGGGCGCCGATCATGGAGTTTACTGCCGCGGACATCTTTCAGCACTCGCCTTTCGGCGATATTCTAAAGACACTACAGTCTCTCTCTTTATCAGGAGAGCCCTGGTCGGACTATGGTCAGCAAGGTTGGGATACGGAAGATGAAGAAATTCAAAGCCCACCCACCACCCACTTTGTAGCCACTGTCGACGAACTAACCGACATGCTCGACTTCGACTCCGAAGACATCGACAATATGGACGCCGATGCAGGAGACGATGAAGAACCAGCGCCTATTGGGCCCTGGAAAGCCACCTCGTCATATGACATATACATGGTGGACACCCCAAAAGAAGGAGATGGCGATGGAACAGCGGAGGATGACCCCTCCAAGAAACAACCTAAGCGCCAGCGTCAACGACGCCGCTCAAAATCCCGCCAAGCAAATACGGTGATTCCAGCACGGGAGATAATAATACTCCGGAGAGTGCCGAAGGAAACCCCCTCCAGCAAGATTCAGCACAGGAGGATGGAGAAGCCAGCCCTCATGAGAGAGCGGCAGACAGAGAGGTCGAGGACGATAATTATATGCCTCCCTCCGAAGACGAGGCAAGCCTCGACGACAATGAATTCGTCGTGCCAGAGGATCCCGTCGAGCAAGAGGGTTTTCAAAGACTTATGGCCACGGCAAGAAGCCTCAAGAAAAAACAGCAATAGCTTAGAGCTGATCAAGATTTGCTAGTCGACAGATGGACTGAAGTCCTTGTGGCCGAAGAGCATAAACTCGAACGCCCCTCCAAGAGCTACCCAAAGCGCAGGTTGCTATCCCGATTAGAGGAGGAAGCAGTTAAACCTACATCACCAGCACTTGATACGGCCGACCGGCCACCTCGTGGCCGCGACAAAGAGGCCTCTCGGCCATCCACTCAAGCCGTACCCCATACCAAGGCACAAGAAAATGCGCCAGACCTGCGAGATATGTTGGAGGATAAGGCAAGGCAAACAAGATCGATCTACGGATTGCGTGGGCGCCCCACGACTCGAGACGATAACCGTCACGCCGGACACAAATCCGGTAGGGCCGAACACAGTAGACAAAGCTCATTGGAGCTACGTTGTGATATAGCCCAGTACAGAGGCGCCGCACACCCACTATGCTTCACACACGAAGTAATGGATCATCAAATCCCCGAGGGTTTCAAACCCGTAAACATCGAATCATATGATGGCCCAACAGATCCCGCGGTATGGATTGAGGATTATCTCCTCCATATCCACATGGCCCGCGGCGATGATCTCCACGCCATCAAGTACATACCCCTCAAGCTCAAAGGGCCAGCTCGTCACTAGCTTAAAGGCCTCCCCGAAAGCTCCATTGGAAGTTGGGAAGAGCTCGAAGACGCCTTTCGGGCAAATTTTCAAGGGACTTATGTCCGACCTCCTGATGCGGACGATTTGAGTCATATAACTCAACAGCCCGGAGAGTCAACCCGAAAGCTTTGGAACAGGTTTCTTACTAAAAAGAACCAGATTGTCGACTGTCCGGACGCCGAGGCCTTGGAAGCTTTTAAGCACAGCGTCCGTGACGAATGGCTTGCCAGACACCTCGGCCAAAATAAGCCGAGAACGATGGCCTCATTAACAAGCCTCATGACCCGCTTTTGCGTGGGTGAGGACAGCTAGCTAGCCAGATACAGCACCAGCGACCCCAGTACATCTGAAGTTAGAGATGGAAACGGGAAATCACGGCGCAATAGCAATAACAAACGCCGGAATAAAGAAGACGGCACGAAGGGCACGGTAGTAAACGCCGGATTCAAAAGCCCTCGGCCAGGTTAGCAAAAGCCGCCCTCTAAAGGCACCAGGGATGAACTATCCAGCCTCAACAAAATTCTGGACCAAGTATGTCAGATCCATAGTACCCCTGGTAAACTTGCTAATCATACCCACAGAGAATGTTGGGTCTTCAAGCAGTCCGGCAAGCTCAACGCCGTACATAAGGGGGAGGATACACCAAGTGAAGACGAGGACGAGCCTCCCAAGCAAGACACTGGGGAACAAAAGAAATTTCCACCAGAAGTCAAAACAGTAAATGTGTTACACGTGATCAAGGGAAAAAAACAACGCGACACTCCCAGGGAAATATACCCAAGTGCCTGTCACCGCGAAGTCCTGCCACTGGTCGTCTCAACCGATCACTTTCGACCATCGTGATTACTCAGCAAGTATCCGACGCGCAGGATGGGCTGCCCTGGTATTAGACCCAGTAATTGGCGGATATCACTTCACACGAGTCTTGATGGACGGTGGCAGCAATCTAAACCTAATATATCAAGATACAATCCGCGAGATGGGGTTAGACCCAACAAAAATTCGCCATAGCAATACTACCTTTAAAGGAGTAACGCCAGGCCCAGGGGCTCATTGTACGGGCTCCCTCCTACTACAAGTTATATTCGGCTCCCCCAATAACTTCCGTCGCGAGCATTTAACCTTCCACATCGCTCCGTTCCAAAGTGGCTATCAAGCACTGCTTGGGCGCGAAGCTTTCGCTCGCTTGAATGCAATACCACACTACGCCTCCCTCACACTCAAGATGCCCGGTCCACGTGGCATCATTTCAGTGAACGGAAATATCAAGCGATCTCTGCGCGCCGAAGAGAGTGCGGCTGCCTCGTCAGCCGCACACTAAAGGCGCACGGACCAGCGAAAGCAACCAATAGGTCATCAAGACCTCAGACACAACTAATCAAGTCCGACGCTGCTATTTATACCGAATAAATGGTCACACCCCTCTTTGTCGATACAAGGGGCTCAACGCGCGCAGACAAGTGGCAATTTTTTTTCATCTTGAATTATACATGGTTTCTTTAAAAACTATCTTTTTGCACGACAACTTTTTCACCTAAATTCCTCTCTTTTACAGACGATCATCGTGCTACACCCGTCCAGGATACGGCACAACGGAGACACAGGCGCAGACGTGCAGCAGGGACCCGCTCCAAGGATTCTTTTTAGATTAAGACCCTGCATAAACCTTTTTACTGTCTCTTGTTGATACATATCCACCGTTGAGAAGGATGCTGACGTCTTGGCATGTGGCCACGCCAGAACAATGCACGTACCTGGACACAAGGGGCTTCTTACAAAGGCCATTATTTAGGCCCGGTTTATACCACAAAGACCGAATACCTTAGGGAGTGTTCGGCGTCGCGAGTTTGGCCCTATATGCATCAGCTCCGAATCATTGTCTTTGGTCAAATGTTGGGTTTGCCCGACTCCTGTGTTTTGGTGCCTTACGTTCCGCTTTACCGGCTAAGGTAGCACCAGGATAACTACTGCGATTGTGCCATGGTTTATCCGGACGAGCACCTTAGTAGAGAAAGCCGAAAACTGACTGTCATGATATAGCGTGAGACTGGTCAACCACTCGATGACCTGTTGGAATGTTAGAATTCCTCCGCCTTAACGAAGGGCCGTTTTCCGGCCAGGCATGTACGCACCCCGGGATTGGGAGAGTGCGGAGCCACCATGGGCTATCTAGTAGCCCCACTGTCAAACTCCTATGGCTAAGTGAAAGTGCTAAAGCATTATAGTCCGGTTGCCTCGCTCGCTCCGCTATCACCTCCTTAACAGGACCAAGATGTTGGGTTAAGTGTGAACGCGTGTTTTTTGCGAGCACCTCCGTATTATATGCGTGGGGGTTGAAGCCGACGGCTGCAATCTTTCAGGTTATACACATGTATACATAAACGGCCGCCCAGGAGGCATCATATTACTTTCAGGCAAAAGTATAAAAATAGCCTTATAAAAATTTATAAAAGCATTTCGCTATCAATGAGATTACATATCACTCAAACATAATATTTTTTGAGCACTAGGTCTCTATCAAACGAGCACCCTCAAGAACTTCTTCAAAGTAGTGCTCAGCAGCCATTCGGCCTATGGCCGAATCCCACGCTGCAACAGTGGTAGCATCCATCTCCGCCCAGTATGCTTTAACACGGGCAAAGGCCATCCGTGAGCCCTCTATGCACGCCGACCTCTTCATCACATTAATGCACGGCACCACATCAAGGAACTGCTGCACCAAGCTGAAATAGCTGTTCGGTTTTGGCCTTTCCGGCCATAGCTGATCCACAACAGACCTCATGGCGAGTCCGGACAACCTATTCAGTTTGGCCCATTCGGCTAATTGGTCAGTCAATGAAAGCAGACGCTTGGGGAAATGGAATTGTGTCCAAAACAGCTGGTCCACTTCACAGTCCGTCTGACCCTGGAAGTACTTGGCCGCATCGGCAGCGCTCGCCGCCAAATCCATATACACATCCTCCGAACTCCACAGCCGATCCAGAGGGGCATACCGTGGATCTCCGAACTTCCTCCGCAACATAAAGGATTTCCCAGCTACAATATCCCCAGCTTCCCATAGCTCCTCCTTCTTCGCCCTCATAGCAGAGGGGATGTCTTTTCTCGTCGCAGCAGCCTTCTCAATGTCCGATTCCTTCGCTAGCTTTTCCTTTTCAAGAACCCGGCAATGGTCGGTGGCGGCTTTTAATTCTATGGCCATCTTCGCGATCTTATCTCGGCTCTCGCCATGCGCGGCCTTCTCGGGTTTCAACTCTTCGGCCGCCTTCAAAGCAGCCGCATTACCATACCTTGCTTGTTCCTTGGCTCGGGCAAGTTCTGCCTGCAAGGCTTCAACAGTGGCAGCTCCATCTGCAGTCACAACATATTAAAGATACTGGCATCATGCTGCTCTTACTATGTGGCGTTTACCAGATAATGACACTTACCATGTGCCTCGTCAAGCCTTTTGTTAACAAGCTCGATGTCGGCGTCTGCCGCATCCAACAGCCGTTTTAAATGGGAAAACTCACTAGTCCGGCTAGCAACTGGAGCTTCCATCACCTGCACATAGAGGCAGTATGGTTATTACCTGGGAATATGATCCTCTGTTTGTCGTCGTTTCCGACGACAACCAGAGTCTCAGGGGCTACTATCTACACAGGGCACACCTAGCATGTTTAGGACTATCATACATTATTTTACGTACCTCAAAGCCTGTTAGTAGACTCATAAAAGCTTCATGCAATCCGCTTTCGACGGACGAGATTCTCTCCATCACTGTATTCATCAGCATACGGTGTTCACCTGAGATGGCCGCTCGCCCCATTAACTCCCTCAGAACATCCGATCGCACACCAGACGGTGCCGGACTCTTTTGTCTGCTCTCTTCGGGAGCCGGACACTGGGAGCTTCGGGGGTCAATGGGATTATCTTCTGGCCTCACCGGACTCGGAGAGGCCCTCCGCGATGACACTTCGGGGTCGCCCGCTTCCGGAGCGGAGGAGTCCGGAGGAGGCATTTCGCTCTCCATCATCTCTGGAAGAAGATCGCCCGAAGACGAGCTCATTTTAGAGGGGCTAAGGCCCGAACTACAAAGATATATGCGGTGGTTATTTTCTCAGAAGAAAAAGATGGCATACCTGTACTATTAAAGTATTTCGGGTCACTCACGACTCGCTGGAGAATTGATCCCCCCGCGGACTTTGTGTGGCAAAAGCACCCCCCAAGGTAGGACCCTCTGTGGGAGACTTCTTCTCCCGTTTGGAAGCTTCGGCTTCTGAATCCCCAGGCGCAGTCCTTTTCCTCCTCCGGTCGTCTTCCTTCATGGAGACGCTCGCTCCCTCGGTTAGAATGGGCAGCGTTGGGGGCCCGCGTCCGCCTGCATTATCCTCCCCAGTATCTTCCTTCAAGGGCTCTGGGCAAGGTGCAACCTAGAGCATCTTTTCCAATACCGGATTGTCCAAACCCTTAGGGAGGGGGGCCGAACACCGTATCAACTTCGCCTTTGTTAGCCAGTCCTAGTCAAAAAGCAAACTCTCAGAAATAACTTCGTCACAAATGAGAGATAGTATATTCGGCCGGAAGATTCCTTACCTGTTCGGCGGCGCGGTTATTGCTCAGGCCCACGTCCTCGGTGATTTCCGGACACTCTACCTGAGGTCCGAAGAATGACTTGTACATCTCCTCGTGCGTCAGGCCGAGGCAATTTTGAATGAGACGCGGTCCCTCAGGATTGAACTCCCACAAGTGAAGGGGCCGGCATTTGCAAGGCTGGACTTGACGAACCAGCATAACTTGTATTACCGCAACCAAACTAAAATCTCCATTGAAGAGATCTCTAATGCGGCTTTGCAGTATAGGCATGTCCTCGGCTGGACCCCCAGCTCAGACCTCTGCTGATCCATGACATCAGTTGTGGTGGAGGGCCCGAGCGAAAAACAGGGGCGGCCGCCCACTTGGCACTTCTAGGAGCCGTGATGTAGAACCACTCATGTTGCCACAATTCAGACACCTCTGGAATGGAACCTTTGGGCCATGGAGCTCCCGTCATCTTGCATATTGAGGCACCTCCGCACGCTGCATGTTGCCCCTCGATCATCTTCGGCTTTACTTCAAAGGTCTTGAGCCACAGGCCAAAGTGAGTGGTAACCCGGAGGAAGGCCTCACACACGACAATAAATGTCGTGATATGAAGAAAGGAGTCCGGAGCTAGATCATGGAAATCTAGCCCTTATTAAAACATCAAACCCCTGACGAAAGGATCCAGAGAAAGGCCTAGACCTCGGAGGAAGTGGGAGACGAACACGACGTTCTCGTTGGGTTCAGGGGAGGGGACAGCCTGCCCTCGGGCAGGCAGGCGATGCGAAACCTCGGTGGTCAGATATCTGGCCTCCCTCAACTTTTTGATGTCTTCTTCCGTGACGGAGGAAGGCATCCATCGGCCTTGAAGGCTAGATCCGGACATGATTGAAGGTTCGGAGCACCTGACCTGAACTTTGGGTGTTTGAGCTTGAGGTGGGGGAAGGATTCGATTGAGCACGGGAGGGAAAAATAAAAGCCTTGTCCCTTTATAAAGAGGGTGAATACCAAGCGTCCTCTCCATGGCCGTTTGGACTTGCCTATAGTCTAGGAGTCCTAGAAGCGGTTGGGTTACCCACGCCCGTATCAATGAGAATCCCGGAATAAGGGGACACGATCTCTGCTTTAACAAGACATGCCAAGGAAACCGCCTCGCATGACACACTGAGGTGGGATAATAAAACAATTCAAATAAAGGCTTGGTCGTGGTGTTGTCATGCTATGGAATACGTCAGCAGATTAGATTGGTGTGAACATTATTCTCTCTATGGCAATATGTGGAAATTTATTTTGCATAGCCAGACACTATTCTTTGTGTTCAAAATCTTCTATGAAGTACTTGGAGGAGGAACCCGCCTTGCAATGCCGAAGACAAACTATGCGCCGGACACGTCGTCATTGAAGCCTGGTTCAGGGGCTACCGAGGGAGTCCTAGATTAGGGGGTGTCCGGATGGCCGGACTGTACCTTCAGCCGGACTCCTGGACTATGAAGATACATGATTGAAGACTTCGTCCCTTGTCCGAAAGGGACTTTCCTTGGCATGGAAGGCAAGCTTGGCGATACAGATATGTAGATCTCCTACCATTGTAACCAACTTTGTGTAACCCTAACCCTCTCTGATGTCTATATAAACCGGAGGGTTTTAGTCTGTAGGACAACGTACAGAACAACAATCATACCATAGGCTAGCTTCTAGGGTTTAGCCTCTCCGATCTCGTGGAAGATCTACTCTTGTACTACCCATATCATCAATATTAATCAAGCAGGATGTAGGGTTTTACCTCCATCAAGAGGGTCCGAACCTGGGTAAAACTTCGTGTCCCTTGCCTCCTGTTACCATCTGGCCTAGACGCACAGTTCGGGACCCCCTACCCGGGATCCGCCGGTTTTGACACCGACAATCAACTTCGAGATGCTCAACGCTTTCATCTTCAGGTCACGCATAGCAACCTGTCATAGTCCCCCGGTGCAAGAGACGCTACCACAAAAGCGCAATCAGTCTCTAAAATTACAGGATTATGAAGAGAAATACCTATGTAGAGACCGGCAATGCAAGCCCTAAGCTCTGCTTCCTCCACGTTTTGACAGGCATCAATGAAATCCCACGACCAAATTTATACTAAAAATATCAATATCTACAATACTGATTATAATGAGTATAAGAACTACGTTTTATAATGAGTGTAAAAATATTAATTTGACATTGTGAATGTTGACACATTTTTCTATAAGTCTGGTGAAAGTAGAGGTACATTGACTTCAGACAAAACTTAAATGCACAATGCAGACTAGTTCCTCCGTCCAGGTGCGTGCCATGTCCTATCTTGTCATCACAACAAGGTTAGCTATTAGAGTACCACTACCTCCCTTCTAGTTTAAAGGGCTCGATTCAAAATTTTCACATACTCTTAGCAAGATAGTAGAGGCGGTGGAATAGTTTTTGAAGTCTGCAAAAGTACTCAACTAGTGATGTCGTTCTTCACAAAAAAATGTGTTTACCAATGCATGCATGAACACTAGTTGCTCTAACCCCCTCTCTTCTTTAATTCTTTGCCACATCAGCATGTTTGCTATTCCCGTGTGCATGATACCAGCTAAGATACCACCATTATGGCCAGCCTTAATCATCACATGCAATAATTTAGTGCACCTTGAAATATGAACATGTGTGGGGCGTGTATGTTTTTAATGACTTGAGACTATACCTAGCCCGTCATGCAAGATGACTTATTATGCACCGTTCCCCATACCCGCAGGAAGCCCATTCGTCTCCAAATCTTTTCCTCTCCATGTATGGAAACAATATGCCTGCCAAACTCTCCTTCTCCCTCCGGCGGTCCCACCACTCCACCCCGTGTGAAAAAATCTGCATGCATGACTCTCCTCCCCCCACGCTCGTCCAATCCGTTGTGACCAGCAATATTTCCACCCCTTCGCTCCCCCATAATTTACTCCAACAAATATGCCCACGTAGCTGTTACTTAACTGCAGGTGCATTGGGTCACTGACATATGGGCCCAACAGGGGTCTGGCCCACATGTCAGTGACGCAACTGGACCTGCGGTTAAGTCAGTGCAGAGTCCATATCTTACGTAGGTGTCCCATTGCTCGCTATAAATACTGCGCCTCCCACGACATCGCTATCTCCTCCCCCTCACATTCACATTCATCGCTATCTCCTCCCCCTCCCTCTCACATCGACCACCATGGCATCACCCCTCCCAAGCCCTAGGAGCCCCTCACTGCACCGTGCAGACGGTCACGCGTCCCCATTCCGTTCCTCGCCGCCACTAGTCGAGGAGGACGCGTCGGTGTTCCACTCCTCGCCACTACGCGACGCGTCATCGTTCCATTCCTTGCCACCACTAGTCGAGGAGGACGCGTCGGTGTTCCGCTCCTCGCCGCGACGTGACGTGTCCCTGTTCCGTTCCTCGCCGCCACTAGTCGAGGAGGACGCATCGGTGTTCCGCTCCTCGCGACGACGTGTCGAGGTGGACGCATCGGTGTTCCCAATCTCGCCAGCACGCGTGCCGGAGGACGCATCGGCTCCCCTCTACAAGGAGAACGCCGCGCCGCCCGCCAAGCCCCTCAACCTTGAGGAGCTTTGGAAAGAAAAGGATGTCGCCTTGTGGGAGGCTTTGCCTCCAGCAGAGCGTGCCAAAATAGAGGCGGAGAAGAAGGCTGAGGAAGAGAAGCGCACCGCGGAACAAGCTGCCTGGGAGGCCTATGTCGCATCCGAGAGAGTCAGGCAATTGGCTCTTTGGCAGAAGGCTCGTGCGAGGGCCGTGAGGGTGGCGGAGGACGCCCATGCCGACCCCCTGAGTGTAGTCGGGCCCAAGCGCCTCATCTATGCTTGGCGGTACGTGGACTGGGTGCACGCTTCCAGCGAGGAGGAGTACCTGTTGGTGCCGGATCACCTCACCGGTGAGATCGCGCTCGCCCGCCGGCAAGCTGTCAATCAGCACCTCGCGAGTTGCGAGGCTGATGAATAGGCGTTGTGTCGGCATGCTGGGAAACGGCCGCGCACCAGGGCACTCGTGGCGCGCCGCAAGCGCTCCTGCGAGCGTCGTGGCTTTTAGGAGGAGTATAATTTTTGTTTCGTAAGGCGATCTCATTAGTTTTGGGACGCAAATGATAAATCATGAACGTTCAGGAATTTTTAGCATCCTTAATTAAGTATGTAAAAGGGAAAGTCTGGAAACCTTGTGTATTCGTACGCATTTTGCAAGTACGTGCATATAGCACAAACTTTACTATATACTATCGCACTACACGTCTCTCTCGATATATGCTTGCAGACTGTGCTACTCCCTCCGTCTAGGTCAATAAGTCATCTTTTGTTGTGCACCGTGACCAAGAAGGAGGGAAGACTTATACACCTAGACGGAGGGAGTACTACTATTACTTATGTACGTGCAAATGCACGTTTTAACATTACGATGCGGTTTTTGTAAAAGTAGAAAAACAGCACTAGTCATGCTTGTGAAACGATTCAATGCAAAACAAATGCAAAAATGCTCGTTTGATTGTTTACTTTTAGCTTCCTTCTCCGTGGTTATTTCTCTGTCGTACTTTGTACGGAGTATCTCACTGGTTGAAAAGGCATGCAAATTCTCAAACCGCTTCCTACACCCTGTATCAAATTTTTTGCCTAACAAGTTGTGCCGTGCAATTGGAATTCCAACTTGAGTACTACTACTAGTAGGAGTACCAGGGGCCAATTCTTTTAGGCTTCTAGATTAGTAATCCCATAACTACTACCTCCGTCCTGGTTTATTGGTCCCCATTGTAATATGTGTCAAATTTTGATCATAAATTTAACTAATGAAATGGTAGTGCATGTCACATGCACTACTCCATCCGTCTAGGTGAGTAAGTCATCTTAGGCTGTGCACCGTGACCAAGGAGGAGAAAACGAGAACTATTAATGTTTATTTGCTAATCAATAGTATTGCATGCAATGAACTAACCACTGCATGTCATGTTTGATATCTCAAGTCATTAAAAGCATGCACACTCTTTATCTCTTATTGGTTGATATGTCAAGAAACAAGAAACGAGGTAGAAGTTAATGCACCGCACCTAAGTGTTTTGGGATTATTTGGTTTTCGTAAGATGATTTACACACCTAGACGGAGGGATTACAATGGTGAGGAATAAACCAGTTAAATCTTTGTTCAATATTTAGCACAAATTACAATGGTGAGGAATAAACCAGGACAGAGAAGTAGTTTAGAAGCCCAAATAAATGAGTGAGGCGCCTTATTGTTACTCTCCACTGTGACTAGTCTTGGGGGAAAGTCTGGGGAAGCCGCCAAAAGAACTGGCCCTAGGAGTAGTAGCTAGGGATCGAGTGTGCGAGATGAACCGGAGAAAGTTAATGCAGAGAGATGAAATGCAAAAAAGACGGAGGAATGTGATGGTTGCTTATCCGTTTATTTTACCAGGCCACTTATTACTAGGAGTGGTTGGGTTTTGTGATATGACGGCTTTAGTATCGCGCCACGAGCGGGGTGAGAGGTGAGACTCCTGTGCAGCGCCGCCCTCTACACTTGTGCTACATCGGTCGTGGTTTATTAGTCCCCCATTGAATTTGACTGAAGATTTAACTGACAAAATGTTAGTGCATGTCAACAAAAACTATATCGTTGGATTCGTATTTGAACATAGTTTTGAATGATATAATTTTAGGTGACATGCATCAGCATTCGTACTATATGTAATGTTAGTTCAATTTTTGGCCGTACTAATCTATAGTAGTAAGGTGCCCGTGCGTTGCACCGAAGAGTGAAATGCATTGATTGGGGAGTTGTTTATTTTGACAAAGGATGTGGGGGTCATCTCATGTGTAATAGGTATCGATAGGTTTCTTCGGATATTATTTCATCTCTAGAGCTCACAAACATCCGGTGAAATATATAAAAAGGTATCTTTTGCAAACAAAAGCGTTCAACTGTTCAACCTGCATCCAAAACTTGTGAAGAAATAACACTTATTGTGCTTTGCAAGAAATGATCTTTAAGAATTAGTTTTTGAGTATCGATTGTTATACCTGTTGGCTAGATGACATGGCACTTTCTTATAGTCAATAGTTGGCTATACTATTAAGTAATATAAACCATGCCCTTATACACCTAGACGAAGGGATTAAATCAGGATAACTTGCAAGCGGGCAAAGGAGATGTAAGAAATGGTTCATCGTAAGTCTTTCACCAGTACTGTAGTAAAAATTCATACATGGAAGATTCTAGACTAAACCATAAACGGATACACTTTTATTCATGCGCGATACTCCAATAGAGAAAGATCATGCATGGAAGTATCCACATGCTTAGACAACGGATTACATTGAGCGAAGACTAATGATCAACATTTAACTTGATAATGCATATGTCCAGGTGAACCTCCTTGGAGTCCCCATGCACCGCGTCGGCGGGTAAAGGATGCCATGGGTTTTCCAAGTCCACATTTCCCCAGAGTCCAAGTCCGTTCGATGAGGCCAGTGTTGTCGCCCACGCGACTCGGAGGGGTAGTAACACTGACCATGCACCCGTACATCGGCCTCGTGTCAGTGTCAGCGTCAGCAGCGTCGCCCCTGACGCACATTACAGAGACGGGGCGGCGGCCTATGCGGGCCTCGCCGGTGCCCACGATCAAGAGGAAGACGCTGCCGTCCTCCTCCGAGACTAGCAGGCGGCGGTGATCCTCTAGCGACTCCGGCATGGTGAACGGGTAGCACATCTCGTACTTGATGTTCTCCACCAAGGGATAGCAGTGACCGCTGCACGCATCCGTGAGGTGATGCACCATGTCCGCCGGCGAGCTACAAAACGGCATCAGGCACTGATAGCAGTGGACGAAGGGCTCCGTGGAGGCATCAACCAGGCCGCCCATGAAACGGGAGTGGCTGTAGGGGACATTGCGCCAGTTGAATATATGAGCAAGTTAGTACGAGATTTAATCTGAATAAGCACAAAATAAATCATGACGGCTATAACAGAGATGAAACTAATCATGTGGACTAGCATAGTAGTAGGATACAGAGTAGAAACATGAATTCTACCATGATTTCGAACAGGAAGGATAGAAACACATATGGTGCAACGGGAGCAGCACCATTGGCATTGAGGTTGTCGCCCATGTCCAAACACCACGTAGACACGGTCTTTGAGCACGGTTCGTAGTCATTCCATGCTCGGGCATTGAAGTTTGTAACTATTTTAGATTAGAATATACTACTCCTCCGGTGCTAGTAGTAGAACAGAGTCCTACTCTACTACTCTACTCAAGCAAGTTAGGGCATAGCACTGTAGGGAGTACCACTACTGTGATCACTCAAGCGAGTTGTCTGGCATCGACATGACCCTACGCTGCTGGTATGTGTCTCGTAAGTCAAGCGGCATGTTGTAGTCATCATCACCTGTCCACTTCCCGCAGCACATATTCGCTTATCCATCTTTGTCCGCACATAATCTCGTCCAATCTTCCATGCCCTCTAAGGCGCCTCCCCCCTCGTCTGAAACCCAAGCACTAACAATGGCAGAACCTAGCAGTGTCCGCAAAAAGAGTGGCTGGAATTCGCTCCCCACAGAGGTAATCAAGCTCATTGTTTCGCGTGTGGACAATCTCAATACCATGCCGCTCGCCGCGTGCTCGTCGGGGCTGTACCATTTACTCAAAGCTCTCAGGCCGGAGCTTTTTAAGCCAGCTCCTTTCTTGCTGATGCTGCCTGATCTTCAGAAACGGCGTGTCACGCAGCATAACGATCATAGGGTGGCGAGCATCAACCCCCTTGACTGTGATCCGATCCCCGTCAGCCTCAACTACATTAACAGTATGTACTGGGTTGGCATGAACACGTCTTGGATGGTGCTCATCGACAGTCGCGGCAGCTGGATGCTCGTGGAGGTCTACACCCAGCGATTGATCCCCCTTCCTTCGATTAACACTGCACTGCTTTGGCACCGCGGCCCAGAATACTCGGAATCTTACAGTAGCCAACATGATACCAAGTTTGATTTGCTCAAGGTTGTAATCTGCCAAGTGCGCACAAGATCTGCGAATTATAAAGACTTCAGGCTAATTGCGTTCTTCAACCGCGGACTCACCTATCTGACAGGTCACTGCGTTAAGTGGATAAATCTGCACGTCCATCGCCGGATCATACATCCTCCATGGTTCTCTGATGCCATTGAACACAAGGGCTTCATTTACGCTGTCGACTCCTTCTATGGCTGGACGTATTGCTGGCCTACTCCAGTCATCGCTTCAAACGGCTGTGACAGCAATATGTTACTTTCCTATGATATCATGATGGCTTGCTTATATTACTGTCAACATTTGCTGAAAAATATTCATGCTCATAACATGCTGTTCTTAAGATTGACTAAATCAAGAGCCCTTTTTTATTTGACTCCAACTTGATATGATGTTGTAGGCCTCCTGGTGTCCCTACCCTTCCAAATCCCAGAACCTTACAAAGAAAAGCAGCATGGCAGTTGCAGGTGGTTCCTGGCTCGATCAGATGATGACGAAAGATTGACGATCATTCGCATGTACCGGACGTGTTGTTTCGCGGAATACAATCACAGTCACTGCAAGGTCTTTGAGCAGGATCCCAGCTTCTCTGGGCCTTCAAGAATTTTTGACTGGAGGCTGGTAAGTAGCCTTGGTACAAACTCTCTGTTTGTTGGACTGAATTATCCGATTAACCAGGAGATAACCGACGACAAGGATCATGATGGCAGCGCGGTTTCGTTCATCAGGCAAAACTGTGTGTACACAGTGTACCATGCGTCTCTGCATGCACCATACCCTAATATGTGCCACCACGCTCTGCAGCCCAAAGTAGGAGAAAAGATCGCAAGTATCATACTTCGACCTGCTGGCTGGAGTTTCCCCCGTCAGGCACCCATCTGGTTCAAGCCGTCAGCCAATCTCCACAGCTGAATAAATAGTAACATCTAACTGAGCTGGTTAGATAGATGCGTACACTTGGTGTAGTAGGATCTTTATTTAGTTTGATGCATACACTTGTTCTTTTTTGGTAGCCCTTTTGTAATGATGGCTGATGTTTGGTTGGAAGAGAGAGTTGCGTCTTCACTCTTCTAGCCTACTTATTGCTTCTGTTGCACCCCCAGCCCTGGTTGCTGCTGCTGCTGTTTTCAATGTACAATCTGTAGTATATTTGGTTTGTTGGTTGAATAAATGTGTTGTTAGAATGACAAACACAATGTTTTGGAAGTCGTTGCATGGTTCGATCCTTTAGTGCCCCATACAATACGTAGAGCATACTATTTTTCGTACAGAACACATTTTCCACTTGTTGATAGCATGCAGCCCACTGATGAAGGCCCAATAGAGAAGCCCACAATTAACTGGAAGGGAGGCTCTCACATGAATCTGGCCCAGGTACATGCTCATGGTCCCCTAAACATAAATAAGTAAATAAATAAAGCTAAATGCTCATGCACCAGTTCTTTGGGAAAATAGGTAGCCCGGTATTTCTTTTTGAAGAATACCCAAACTAGGCCTATTTGTTTTCTCCGAATTATTGGGCTGCAAATCTTTCAAGACGAGGAGGGATGCATTCCGGCCTGGCTTAAGAATATGGTCAATGTCTGTTAAAAGTAATATCAAAAGGGGTTGAAAATTCCAAAAAATTTATAGCAAATGGGATATAAGTTTCTTTTTTTGTTTTTGTTCTTCACTGATATCTTATACGTATTTCATTGGATTTAACATGACATAGTACTAATTTATTTTTAAATTTGTTTTAGTATGGCTATTAATTTTTGGATTAAGAATATTTCGTTCCCCAGCAAACATTTGCGAATTTTCAAAATTTCCCACATATTTAGTTAATTTTTTGACCCTGGTATTGACCAAAAAATGGCCAGCAATTCTAAAAATGGAAAACGGGCTGCAATAAATTCCATATGAATTAGAAAATGAGTAAATATTATAAAAATAATAGCAAATGGGTTGTACACGCCACAGATTTCGAGGTTGACTTGTTTACGCAAGGCTTTGTCAGTGAACACACAATTCTAGCAGCAGTGACTATTGGATGTCCATCCAACGGCCGACGTGCTTCTTCAATCTCTAATCTTCCTGCTCCAGCCGCCTAAACTAGCGCCGGCGGGACTGCCTGCTCCCTCGTCTTGTGGCCCACTGTGATGCCGCGCAGGCTTCCCCGGCCTGCCCTACTCCCTCCGCTGGCCTGGCCGCACGCAATCAACTGCCTCCTTATTACGCGAAAAAAATGATTCCTCCCATTGACATCTGGGGCGCACCGGTTGGGAGGCTGACCTATGGGCCTACTAAGTTGACGCGTACGCAGGGCTTGTCAACTTAGTCAACAAACGATTCTAGCAGCAGTAACCGTTGGATTTGAATCGAACGGTCCTACTCCTTCTTCAATTGTTGCTCTTCTTGCACCAGCCGCCCAAACCAGCGCTGGGGAGACCGCCTGCTCCTGCCTCCAGTGGCCGGCTGTGCTGCCGTTGAGGCCTCATCGCCCCCTACTACTCCCACCGCTGGCCAGGCCCTACGGCGACGGCAGCCTCACACAGCAGCCGAACCAGTGAACCATCGTACTCCTCTCCGCGTGGGCATCTACTGCCGCATCTTCCCCGGCTCCGTGTCGTCCCCTTCCTAGGCCTCGCCGTCGTCCACCGCCTTGGTGCTCTCGATGCGGTGTGGTCAACGTGTTCAACGACATTCCATTAGAAGAGTACTATACATGGAGAGGCTGATAGCTGGGTCCATGCCCACTGCTCAGTTTTTTTGTGATTTGCCAAGTAAGTCGCTTTGTCAGGCCTGTTGGGCTGCAAATCTTTCAAGACGAGGAGAGCTTTCATTCGGCTGGCCGAGAAAATGGCCCATCAGTAATGAGAAATGGGTTGTACATTTTTAAAACACATCAAACCGGCAATTAGTTTCAAATATCTTTTCTTCCATTTCGAGATTTCAACTTACATTAATTTTTATGCGTGGAGAATTTGTTGGATTTTATGTTGATATACATTTATTCTTAAAATCAGTTTGAATGTGAGTCGAAATTTCGGGATTAAAAACAGTTCGGACCGCATCGAAATATGCAAAATTTTGTATAATTTTTTAACCGTGGCCGCAATATGGGTTGTAATGCTAACAAAAAGAGTATGGGCTCCAAAAAAACCTTAATAATTAGCAAATGGGCTGTAAATTATTAGAAATAATGGCAGATGGGTTGTATGCTGTTTTCCACAGATTTGAGGCTTTCCTAAGAAAAAGGTTGACGCACAAGCAATGACTGTTGGATGGCCATCCAACGGCCGTCGTGCTTCTTCAATCTCTATTCTTCCTCCTCCAGCCACTCAAACAAGCGCCGGCGGGACTGCATGCTCCCTCCTCCCCGCGGCCGGCTGTGCTGCCGCGCAGGCCTCACCGCCCCACCATACTCCCATCGCTGGCCTAGCCATCCCTCTACTCACCCACACTTGCTATTATTCTCTGGCGACGACAGACGAACCAGTAAACCCTCGTACAGTTGTACTCCCCTCCGCGTGGGAAACAACTGCCGAGTCTTCCCTGCCTCCGTGTCGTTCCCTTCCTAGGCCTCGCCGTCGTCCACCGCCCTAGTGCTCTCGGCGCGGTCTGGTTACCGTGGTCAACGACCGACATGCATTTGAAGTGGACTGTACGTGGAGACGCCGACAGCTGGGTCCACGGCCGCACGCAAGGAAATGCCTCCTTATTACGAACAAAATAATGATTCCTCCACCTGACATCAGGGACCCACCGAAAGGGCCTATGTATTTTGCGAAAAATACGTTACCGCCGCTGACAGCTCGGACCCACCAGCTATATCTTCGCACGCAAGGAAGTGCCTCCTTATTACGCACAAAAAAAATGAATACTCCCCCTGTTAGCTGGGACCTAGTATAGTGGCAGGCTCACTTGTGGGCCTACTAAGTTGATGGGGATGGAGAGCTTTGTCAACTTAGTCAATATGCATGATTCTAGCTCTAGTGACCGTACAATGTCCATCCAACGGCCGTAGTGCTTCTTCAACCTCTGGTCTTCTTGCTCCAGCCGCCCAAACCAGCGCCGGTCGTGCCTCGTGCTCCTGCCTCCCGTGTCGGCTGCGATGCGGCGGAGGCCTCACCGCCCCCTACTACTCCCACCGCTGGCCAGGCCATCCCTCTACTCACCCACACCCCTTGTTATTCTGCGGCGACGGCAGCCTCACACTGCAGCTAACCAGTGAACCCTCGCACTCCTCTACGCATGGGCATCCACTGCCGCATCTTCCCCGGCTCCGCATCGTCCCCTTCCTAGGCCTCGCCGTCGTCCACCGCCCTGGTGCTCTTAGTGCGGCGTGGTCAACATGGTCAAGGAACGGCTTCCATCAGACGTGGATTGTACGTGGAGAGGCTGACAGCTGGGTCCACGGCCGCAGCAAGGAAGTGCCTCCTTATTATGTGCAAAATAATTATTCCTCCACCTCACAGCGGGGACCCATCGGACGGGCCACCGTATTTATTGAAAAAAATGTTTCCCCCTGACTGCTGGGACCCACCAGCTGCATCTTTGCATGCAAGGAAGTGCCTAACAGTCAGGACCCACCTGGTCGAAGCATACATAGCGTTGTCATTCGGGTCGCGAACGTGTACGTACATATATACTGGTGGATGTAGAGGCGCACACGTGTCATAGTAGAGGCGCGCACGTAGCATGCACACGTACGTACAGCGGCCATGGTGCAAGAAAGAAAATACGGCCACGTATGTGTACATACGGGCGGGGTCTCGAACGCCTACTCGCGCATACGTACGGCCAGGGCTCGTGTACATGGCTGGGTCAGAACGGAGAAACATCGTCATCGTTGTGTTCATGGCGAGGCAACGGAATGCGTCGTGTTCATGGGGAGGCAACGGAATGCGTCGTGTTCATGGGGAGGCAACGAGATGCGTCGTGTTCATCGGGAGGCAACGGAACCCGTGGGAGCCAACCGGCTGGGTCGGAACGGAATGCGTGGTCGTGTTCATCGGGAGGGCTTGGACGGAATAGGCAATGGAAACGAGGCCTGGCGTACCGCAAAACGGAGGAAACGGACCGCCTATGTTCGGAACGGGGTCCTGTTGATCGGGATGGGTGTGGCGTACCGCAAAACGGAGGAAACGGACCTCCTACGGTCGAAACGGGGGTCCTGTTGATCGGGAGGGGTGTGGAGTACCGCAAAATGGACTAAATGGACCTCCTACGGTTGAAACGGGGGTCCTGTTGATCGGGAGGGGTGTGGCGTACCGCAAAACGGACGAAACGGACCTCCTATGGTCGAAACGGGGGTCCTGTTCATCGGGAGGGGTGTGGCGTACCGCAAAACGGGACTCCACGGGATACTGTTCATCTCCACCGTCGACCTCCTCCAGCCTCCACGGGCTACCGTCGACCTCCTCCAGCCTCCACGGGCTCCTGTTCAATCAGCCTCCACCACGCGCTACTCCACCGGCTACTGTTCAACCACCCCTCCACGGGCACCCCTCCGCCGTATACTGTTCATCCAGCCCTCCACACCACGGGGTCCTGTTCAACAACCCCTCCACGGGCACCCCTCCACCGTCTACTGTTCATCTAGCCCTCCACACCATGGGGTCCTGTTCATCTAGAGGCAACACCACTGCTCACTGTTCATCCACCCCCCCCCCTCCCCGCAACGCTCACTGTTCATCCAATCGATCGGCTTCAGTTAGCAGTAGTAGCGAAGGAATCGCTCGATCGGGTTCAGTTAACAGCCATCGATCGATCGCTCGGGTTCAGTAACGTGTAGCCTGCAGTGCAATCGCTCGGGTTCAGTTAGAGCCCAACGCCTCGCTCGGGTTCAGTTAGAGCCAATGTCTCGCAGACACGTGCGTACGTGTACAAGAGAAATGCGCATCGCTCGGCCCCCGACCTGCCACCGTAACCGGAAACTCCCTGAAATTTTCCTCCCCCTCACTTCTACCACAGTTTTTTCCGTCATGGACGGCCCAAAGAATGTCATGCAGCTGCATCTCTGGCCCGCCCAGCACGAAAAGCCCATTTTCTGTCATGATTTTTTGTCATGGAAGTAGGAGCCCACCACATCTATGATGATACCGGGTTTTGTCACAATTATCATCATAGAAGTGTCATATGTATGACAGAAAAAAAAATTCGTTCGGCCCAAAATGTCACGGATGTGTCTTTTTTTGTAGTGTAGGTAGAACCTGTCAAAGGAAAGACGGCTGGCACCCTGGGATCATACGATATTTTTGTGAAGTTCCACTAAAATCGAGCTGAGCATCCCTGATGGCAAAGATATTGAAGAAGTGTGATTAGAATAATAGTACTAGAACTAGTTCATGAGACATAAACTCATCATAAATAGAAGCCGGTAGAAGTAGATAAAGATCAACATGGAGATGGAGCTACGTGGGAGCTGTGGCAGTGGAGCAAGCCGGCTCCAAAAGGAAGATGTACTACCTGGGACGTCGGGCTGTAGCTAGAAGGGCGGTTGGGACGCCGCATCAACCCATACCGCGGGGACCCCCGATTGGGATGCACCGACTGTGGGTTTTCTCCCCCGCCGATGTGGACCGCGTCTACATAGAACATTGTTCCCTTCCCCTAGCGGAGGGATCAGGCCGGATATGTGACCAGCGGTGTGGCCACCGTTGTTCTATGTTTGTGAAAAGAGCAACCCAAGCAAGCAGGCTTGTAGCTTAGGCTCCTGCCAGTGTATATATAGTGGTTTTCTTTTTCTCTCCATATCAACCATTTTATATTGCTTACGTGTCATTGAAGAGTGAAATGATGGTTGCTTCTTCTGACTAACTTAGTGTGTGATTTGACTGCTCCTTAGTGACCCTACATGTACTTCACCTATGTGTATGACTGTTCCTGAGTCTCACTTGTACTTATCTGATGCGGAGCATCCTATGGTCATCCCCATGGACCTACCACCGTCTCATCAAGTGCCAAGAGGACCCATGACACGAGCATGAGCTAGAGCTCTCGAGAACGAGGTGACTTCTTTCCTTAGTGATATCACATATGATCCTCTCGAGACATGGCTACTACCTAAGTACGGAATGTTATGCATGATTAGGTATCAAGAGGACTGTCGGTGTCAAAACCGGTGGATCTCGGGTAGGGGGTCCCGAACTATGCGTCTAGGCCGAATGGTACCAGGAGGCAAGGGACACGAAGTTTTACCTAGGTTCTGGACCTCTTGATGGAGGTAAAACCCTACGTCCTGCTTGATTAATATTGAAGATATGGGTGTTACAAGAGTAGATCTACCATGAGATCAGAGAGGCTAAACCCTAGAAGCTAGCGTATGGTATGATTGTATGTTGTGATTGTTGTCCTAAGGACTAAAACCCTCCGGTTTATATAGACACCGGAGATGGTTAGGATTATTCGAACCGGTGATTATTCGAACCGTTTCTCTTAACCAGCTCCACACATAACGCGAGGCGGTTTCTTGACACGTCTTGCCGAAGTGGAGATCGTGTTCCCCTAATTACGGGATTCTCATTAATGCGGTTCATGGGTAACCCAACCGTGTCTAGGACTCCTAGATTATAGGTAAGTTCTAAACGGCTACGGAGAGGACGCTTGATATTCACCCTCTTTATAAGGGGACAAGGTTTTCGCTTTTTCCCTCCCGTGCTCAATCAAACCCTTCCCCCGCCTCGAGTTCTAACACCCAAAGCCCACGCCAGGTGCTCCGGATCTTCAACCATGTACGGATCCAGCCTTCAAGGCCGATGGACGCCCTCCTCCGTTACGGAAGAGGACATTAAGAAGTTGAGGGAGGCCAGATATCTGACCGCCAATGTGTCGCATCGGCTGCCTGCTCGAGGGCAGGTCATCCCTACTCCCGAACCCAACAAGAACGTTGTGTTCATCTCCCACTTCCTCTGAGGTCTAGGCCTCACTCTGGATCCTTTCGTCAGGGGCTTGATGTTCTATTACGGGTTAGATTTCCACGATCTAGCCCCGGACTCCTTTCTCCACATCACGACATTTATTGTCGTGTGTGAGGCCTTCCTCCGCGTTACCCCTCACTTTGGCCTGTGGCTCAAGACCTTTGAAGTAAAGCCGAAGATGATCGAGGGGCAACAAGCCGCGTGCGGAGGTGCATCAATAGGCAAGATGGCAGGAGCTCCATGGCCGAGAGGTTCCTTTCCAGAGGTGCCCGAATTATGGCAATGGGAGTGGTTTTATGTCATGGCTCCCAGAAGTGCCAAGTGGGTGGCTGCCCCTGCTTTCCGCTCGGGCCCCCACCACAACTGATGTCATGGATCAGCAGGGGTCTGAGCTGGGGTCCAGCCAAGGACGTGTCTATGCTGTAAAGCCGCATCCGAGATCTCTTCGAGGGAGATTTCAATTTGGTTGCGGTAATACAAGTTATGCTGGTTCGCCAAGTCCAACCTTGCAAACACCGACCCCTGCGCTTATGGGAGTTCAACCCAGAGGGACCACGTGCCATTCAAAGTTTCCTCGACCTGACGCACAAGGAGATGTACAAGTCATTCTTCGGACCTCAAGTGGAATGTCCGGATATCACCAAGGACATGGGCCTGAGCAGTAACCGCGCCGCCAAACAAATAAGAAATCCTCTAGCCGAACACACTGTCTTTTATTCGGGGTTATTTTTAAGAGTTTGCCTTTTGACCAGGACTGGCTAATGAAGGCGAAGATGATTCGGTGTTTGGCCCCCCTCCCTGAGGGTTTGGAAAATCCGGTATTGGAGAAGATGCTCGAGGTCGCACCTTGCCCAGAGCCCTTGCAGGAAGATAGCGAGGGGGATAGTGCGGGCGAACGCGGGCCCCCATCACCACCCATTCCGACCGAGGGAACAAGCGTTTCCACGAAGGAGGACGACCGGGCGAGGCAAAGGACTGCTTCCGAGGATCCGGAAGCCGAAGCCTCCAGACGGGAGAAGAAGTCTCCCATAGAGGGTCCTGCCTCGGAGGGTGCTTTTGCCGCACAAAGTCCGCGAGGGGATCAGCCCTCCAACGAGTCGTAAGTGACCCAAAATATTTTAATAGTAAGAGTATGCTATCTTTTTCCTCTAAGAAAACAACCACCGCATATATCTTGCAGTTCGGGCCTCAGCCCCTCTCAAATGAGTTCGTCTTCGGGGTATCTTCTTCCGGAGATGATGGAGAGCGAAACGCCTCCCCCGGACTCCTCTGCTCCAGGAGCGGGCGACCCTGAAGTGTCGTCATGGAGGGCCTCTCCGGATCCGGTGAGGCCAGAAGATAGTTCCGTAGACCCCAGAAGTCCCCAGTGTCCGGCTCACGAAGAGAGCATACGAAATAGTCCGGCACCGCCTAGTGTGCGGTCGGACGTTCTGAGGGAGTTGGTGGGGCAAGCGACCATCTCAGAAGAGCACCGTATGTTGATGGGTACGGTGATTGAGAGAATCTCGTCCGCTGAAAGCGGATTACATGAAGCCTTTATGAGTCTACTGACAGGCTTTGAGGTATGTGAGATAATATGTGATAGTACTGCACATGTTAGGTGTGCCATGTGTAGATAGTTGCCCCTGAGACTCTGGTTGTCGTTGAGACCTGCGGTGAACAGAGGATCGTACTCCCAGGCAATAATCAGACTGCCTCTATGTGCAGGTGGTGGAAGCTCCGGTGGCTAGCCGGACTAATGAGTTTGCCCAATTAAAACGGCAACTGGATGCGGGAGACACCGACATTGAGCTTGTTAACAAGAGGCTTGATGAGGCACAGGGTAAGTGTTCTCATCAGGTGAACGCCACATAGTAAGAGCAGCATAATGCCAGTATCTTTAATATGTTGTGACTGCACATGGAGCTACCACCGTGGAAGCCTTGCGGGCGGAAATTGCCCGAGCCAAGGAACAAGCGAGGATTAGAAATGCGGCTGCTTTGAAGGCAGCCGAAGAGCTGAAAGCCGAGAAGGCCACACATCGCGGGAGCCAGGAGAAGATGGCCAAGATGGCCGTAGAGTTAAAAGAGACTGCCGACCGTTGTCGAGTCCTTGAGAAAGAAAATCGAGCGAAGGCAATGGACCTTGAGAAGGCCACGGCGGCAGACAAAGACACCCGTTCTGCTATGAGGGCGAAGAAGGAGGAGCTGCGGGAAGCCGGGGATATTGCGGCTGGGAAACCCTTCATGTTACGGAGGAAGTTCGAAGCTCCACGGTATACCCCTCTGGATCGGCTGTGGAGCTTGGCAGATGCGTATATGGATTTGGCGGCGAGCGCTTCCAAGGTCAGACAGATCCTGAAGTGGACAAGCTGTTCTGGACGCAATTCCACGTTCCAGAGCGTCCGCTTTCCTTGACTGACCAGCTAGCCGAATGGGCCGAACTGAATAGGTTATCCGGACTCGCCATGAGGTCTTTTGTGGATTAGCTATGGCCGGAAGGGCCTAAGCCGAACAGCTATTTTAGCTTAGTGCAAGAGTTCCTTGATGCGGTGCCGCGTATTAATGCAATGAAGAGGTCGGCGTGCATAGAAGGATCGCGGATGGCCCTTGCCCGTGTTAAAGCATACTGGGCGGAGATGGACGCTACCACTGTTGCAGCGCAGGGTTCGGCCATAGGCCGTGTGGCTGCCGAACACTATTTCAAGGAAGTTCTCGAGGGTGCTCGTTTAATAGAGGCCCAGTGGTCAAAAAATATTATGTTTGAGTGATATGTATTCTCATTGTAAACATAATGCTTTTATGAAATTTTTATAAGGCTATGTTTATACTTTTGCCTGAAAGTAGTATGATACCTCCTGTGCGGCCGTTTGTATATATACATGTGTATAACCTAAAAGATTGCAGCTGTCGGCTTCAACCCCCACGCATATAATGCGGAGGTGCTCGCAAAAAACACGTGTTCACACTTAACCCAACATCTTGGTCCTGATAAGGAGGTGATAACGCAGCGAGCGAGGCAACCGGACTATAATGCTTTAACACTTTCACTTAGCCATAGGAGTTTGACAGTGGGGCTACTAGATAGCCCATGGTGGCTCCACACTCTCCCGATCGCGGGGTGCATATATGCCTGGCCGGAAAACGGCCCTTCGTTAAGGTGGAGGAATTCTAGCATTCCGATAGGTCATCGAGTGGTTGACCAGTCTCACGCTATATCATGACAATCAGTTTTCGGCTTTCTCTACTGAGGCGCTCGTCCGGATGAACCAGGGCACAATCGCAGTAGTTCTCCTGGTGCTACCTTAGCCGGTAAAACGGAACGTAAGGCACCAAAACACAGGAGCCGGGCAAACCCAACATTTGACCAAAGACAATGATTCAGAGCTGATGCATATAAGGCCGAACTCGGGACGCCGAACACTCCCTAAGGTATTCGGTCTTTATGGTATAAACCAGGCCGAAATAGTGCCGCTTGTAAGAAGCCCCTTGTGTCCAGGTACGTGCATTATTCTGACGTGGCCATATGTCAAGACATCAGCATCCTTCTCAATGGTGCTGAGAATTCGGTGGATATGTATCAACAAGAGATAGTAAAAAAGGTTTACGCAGGGTCTTAATCTAAAAATAATCCTTGGAGCGGGTCCTTGCTGCACGTCTGCGCCTGTGTCTCCGTTGTGCCGTATCCTGGACGGGTGTAGCACGATGATTATCTGTAGAAGAGAGGAGCTTAGGTAAAAAAAGTTGTCGTGCAAAAAGTAGTTTTAAATAAACCATGTATAATTCAAAGTGAGTAAGAATTGCCACTTGTCTGCGCACGCTGAGCCCCTTGTATTTGTAATAGGGGTGTGATCATTGATCCGGTATAAATTGCATATAGCTGCACCAGACTTGTCTAACCGTGTCCGAGGTCGTGACGACCTACTAAATATGTTAGTTGGTGAGGCCGTTTTTAGTGTGCGGCTGTCAAGGCAGCCGCACGCTCTTCGGCGCGCATGAATTGGTTAACATTTCCATTCACTATAATGATGCCACGTGGACCGGGCATCTTGAGTGTGAGGGAAGCGTAGTGTGGTATTGTATTAAAGCGAGCGAAAGCTTCGCGTCCGAGTACTGCTTGATAGCCACTTTGGAACGGAGCGATGTGGAAGGTTAGATGTTCGCTATGAAAGTTATCGGGGAGGCCTGACGGTGTCCTGGACTAGGGGGTACTCACCACGTCGTCTCCCGATCTATTAGATTGGGCCGAGGACCCCCATGGCCGTATACTCATGGGCCAGTTCGGACGGCTACCGCATACAAGGAAGATTCCACAAGACTTCGCGATCAAGACAAGGACTTCTCCCCACTGGCGTATTCGGCTAGGACTCTTGTTATCCTAGGCCTCCGGTGCATTATATAAACCGAGGCCAGGCTAGTCGATAGAGACAACTCCATACACAACAATCATACCGTAGGCTAGCTTCTAGGGTTTAGCCTCCTTGATCTCGTGGTAGATCTACTCTTGTACTACCCATATCATCAATATTAATCAAGCAGGAGTAGGGTATTACCTCCATCGAGAGGGCCGAACCTGGGTAAAACAAAGTGTTCCCTTCCTCCTGTTACCATCTGGCCTAGACGCACAGTTCGGGACCCCCTACCCGAGATCCGCCGGTTTTGGCACCGACATTGGTGCTTTCATTGAGAGTTCCACTGTGTGATCGACAAAAGGATCGATGGCTCGCCTGCAGATCAACTGCGACTTCGGCATCTTCGTCACCAGCTCGACTGGTCACCTTGGTTCGACCAAGAATTGTGCCCCGTGTACGGATCACCATGTCCGGACAAGGGCCTTCATCAAACATCAACTCCGATCTCTATCAAGATCACGGAGGAATCATCTATGGAGCTCGGGGGCTCAACGTCAACATTGCCCTCAAGCGACCGTGCTGTTTTTCTGGACAGCGAACTCATATCTACCACCACCACCTCCTCGAGTATCGCTTTGACGATCGCTTTGGTGGAATTGTGCAGAATTGAGTCTACAAAAACCCTGGAAAATTTTGTCGAGTTCCGATGGAGGAATCTCTGGCAATCCACGATATACCGGAGCCCTGTCAAATCTGGACGAGAATTTGGATGAGTTTAGGGCGTGGTGTCCAGCTTCTAGCTCGGACGTCCTTCGGAAGATCCAAACGTTGATCGGCTGTGGAATTCCTATATCTACCACCTCTCAAACTTTCGGCTCGATCCGACCGTCCAAACTCCGGAAACCTTCCGATTAGTGCATCACTTTTCGGATCTGTTTTCTGCGCGAAAACAAATCCGACCCGAGCTCATCTTTTTTATGAACAGGATTTCGGACATCCCTTTTGAAGGAAGTTTTGTATGGGGTGTTGTGTTTTGTTCCCGAACACATCCCACTAACTGTAAGATCTTTTGAACATGATATTCAACATCATGCTGGTGTCAAACCAATCCGGCAATATTACTCCACGGCTGCCGACCTGCGCTAGACACGGCGTCACTTTGTTGAGCCGAGCTCAACTTCTTCGGATCATCATCTCGGCAAGCCGAACAAGAGCCCGACATCGCGAAAGATAAATCATCACCAACATCGCCGCCCCACGGATTACACGGAGCGGGCATACGGGCATCGCCGCACGGTCGCTTCATCAAGCCGGCATTGACCACGTCACGACCTGCATCGACAGGGCCGCACTATTGCTTCTTCAAGCTGGTGACCATCACGCCGACCTACTTCGACTCATCGACTGACATCGAGGCTTCGACATCTCGGCTGGACCGGGGGCTTCGCCATCTCTTCATCAACCTACTCCGGACACTTGGCGTCACTAGCCGACCAGCTCCGTCACGTTAGCTGGGCCGAGGGCTTTGCCTCGGCGAGTCAACCTTTACCAGCATTTCCATGCCGTCGTTTTATCGCCCATCAGGCAATGGGTGTGCGGAGCGGGTCCCAATTTTAGGAATCACCTTCCTTCGGATTGCTACAACAAATAAACCAGGTGTTATTAATCCCAGTATTTTTTGCTTGTTTGGGTTCATTTTTCCCAAGGAATTATTACTCTGGTTTGTCCGTCATATGTACACAGGTCTATCAAATGGTGGCTGCATTAACGACAGTCACATGGTGGTTCGGTCAATTTCCGTACATAGTCCGGCGAACGCCGCACTCGGAGCCTGGACCGACCTGTGAATTCAGGCTTTGCCACGCCTTTACCGCATCACGCCGACGCCCTGCATCGTCTTGACTTCGGTGCCAGGCCATATTTTTTTTATTACTCACTTTGCATAAATTATTTATTATGCAACGATTTTTTTTAATTATGATTATTACTATTATCTCCGGTTTGCACTATCTTTTGTGCACCGGAAAATGATCCGGGGACTTTGGCGTCACTCTGCCGGTCTGCATTGACTGTGCTATGTCACCACTTCGGCGTGTCGAGCTCTCCACTCCGCCACCTCAGGACCATCTTGGGGGATGGAACCTTGCCCCGCATCAAGCTCGGATCGCGTCATCAATACCGAACACATTAACCAGCTAAGTCGCTTTCATGCTCAAAGCTTTAATTTCTAACTTGTGTTCGGTTCGACCAAGCATTATACTTTTTTGGAAAAAAATTGCTTGTAAAAAATTTCCTTGTCCAAACTTTGTTTGTGACACACAAATTCAAGGACCCAATTCACTTGGGGGCTTCATTTATGAAGCTTTTCCTCTTGCATATGATTATACTTGTACGGCTTCGTTCCTTGTTCGTGTATTATGCCACAATATGCACCATATTGACTTAAGCGATTTGCAAGCTGGGTTGCCTCGCTCCTGTGTTTACCCCTACGTTCCCGATTGTTCGGCTAGGGAGTAAAGGGAGCACCTCTGCGATTGTCACGATCGGGTCAACCGAGCCGGACCTCAGACTGGGTGAAGCCGAAAGCTAGCGCTCTTATAGTTTTCAATGATGGTCGGCACACAACGGGACTCATGAGTACAAAAAATCTATTGCACAAGTCTCATAATAACAATGAGCACCGAAGAAAGGTATCGGTGGGGGTACTATTTTCTTCGAAGATGCTTCTTACACTTCACGGTAATATAGCATAAGTTCCCTGAGCGCGCTTTGTCTGTTACAGCCTTATGGCCTGATTGCCTGGTTATTGGAAACACCATCGATATTCTCGACCGATGGAGTACATAACACTTTTCGGTCCTTGACCGAAGAGGGAGAAGCTTACGGTCGGTTAAGACACGTTTAAAGTTCGGTTGAACATAGATATGATATAAGTACTTCGGTACATGCAATCATTCTTCTACCCAAGTCACTTGGGGGCTCTTAAGTTTATTTGAGCCGTTTTATAATAAGTGTTCTTCTTCTTAGTTGTTGCAAAGTTTTATTATTATTTATCACTCCTTTTTCGACACGAGTGTGTGGTCACTAGCCGGGGAGCCTAATTTCTCTCTCAAAGCCGCTAGAGTTTAGTTTGCTAAACTGGCCTGATGAGAAGTACTCCGCCCTTGAGATAGGAGGTTGAAGCCGTAGGCTGACCCGCTCGAAGTCTTGAGATAGGATGTATCATGTTAAAGCACGACAGAAGCACTTCTTTTTTCTCAGACCAATTTTCGGATTGGCACCGAACACTTGATCTTGTTCGGACGTCATGTTTTTACTGACGTTTCTTGGTTTTCTAAGATTTTTGGCACTTTTAAACTATTTGTGCTTTTCCAGCATTAGTCTCGCAGTGCAACGCCGGACACCTTTAGGGATTCGGCAAAAACATTCTCAGATATTGCTATATATGCATCGGTTTCGAATTGTGTCTCCGGTCAATAGTTGGGTTGCCCGGCTCCTGCACTTGCTTCCTATGTTCCGTTTTGTTCGGCTAGGCGTGCAAAGGGAGAACCACTGCGATTGTGCTTCCAGCTCACATGGTTAAGCACCTCAGTGGAGAAAGCTGAAAACTGACTGTCACAATAAGAGTAAACTGGTCAGCGATCCAATGACTATGTTAAATGACGGGATGTTCATAACATTGGCCAAAGTGTTTACGTTTTGACACCGACTGTCGCCAAACACTACCGGGGGCTATTAACTGGCCTCCCAAACTAAATCCTCGATATTTTGCTCTTACATTAGAGCTGAGGTTTAATGATCATTCTTAGCATGACAACCCAAAGAAAGGAACCGATAGCGGGACTATTTTCTTTGGAAGACATTTCTTCTGTTAAACAGTAATATAACTCTCTGCGTACCTTTGTTTATAAAACCGTATGGCCAGATTGCCTTGTTTGTTGTAAATCTTTGCCCTCATAAAGGTTTTATAAAGTAGGACAAACACTCCTTGGCTACTGGCCGAGGAGGTGGAAGCCGATGGTCGGTCAACAAAGTTTTGTACAATGCGGATCTGAGCATTAATGACGTAAAGCACTTGGATACATAGAGTCATTACACATAATTTGTGATTTTACTATGGATCTTGATCCTTAATTCGGCCACCCGTGCCCGCATTAAGGCTCGGGGGCTACTAGGCTTCGGGCTTATTATTTACAAATATTAAAGGGGCACATCGATCCCCTGATCTGGTGTTGCCACCCGACCAGTGTCTCGCGGGCTACTGCATTGCTTGTCCAATGTAGAAAATTTTATGTGCAATATAGTTTCCGAGGAGATTTTGATCCTCAGGTTTGTCGGCCGCACCCAACCTGAGTCTCGAGGACTGAGCACGCCGCTTTTAGTGTCCCGAAGTATTCTGCCGAGCTTGGACTTGATCCTCAGGCCGATTTTGCAAATCAACCTGAGTCTTAGCGGCTACTAGGATCAGCGGTCTTACGTCATCCTTCAGGTGCATCTCGGGTTTTAGACCGATACACACCTTGAGGGCTACTGGCTATATATCTCGGCAGAGAATAAATTGCACCAACAAAAAATATTCACAAAAATCGGCCCACATTCGGGGTGGTGCACCACCTGGGAAGCAGTCCGGCATAAAGCTCGGGCGCTAGTGGCTGGCTCCGTAGAGGGCATTTCCGGCGTTAAGCTCGGCAAAACTCCTTCAAACCTTTTTGAACCAAGGTGATATGACACCTCGGATATAGTCCGGCATTGGAGCCTGGACACAGTCCAACATTGGAGCTCAGATATATTTCGGCGTTGGAGCTCGGATATACAGTCCGGCATTGGAGCTTGGATACATAGTCCGGCATTGGAGCTTGGATACATTCTGGCGCTAGAGCTGGGAAGCGGTCCGGTGTCGGTGCTCGGCTGCAAAAGATACCTCGAATGCAGTCCGGCGTTGGAGCTCGGACGCAAGAGGACCCTGCCTCCCGGAAACAACTTCAAACCCGAGGTGTGGCATAAAAATAAACAAGGCATTGATAAAGGCCGGAAACTTAAAGGGGCTCCTCGGATACCCGACATGTAAACTCGTCGAATGCATTTCGGTGATCCTCAAGATCGAAGATAAAGAAGATTTGTTGAACCAGTTTTCAAGACCGGCAACCGAAGGTGAAGAACAGTTCGGAAGAATCGAGGAGCGTCCCTAACTTGAAGACCGGTTCAGGGGGCTACTGACGGTGTCCTGGACTAGGGGGTACTCACCATGCTGTCTCCCGATCTATTAGATTGGGCCGAGGACCCCCGTGGCCGTATACTCATGGGCCAGTTCGGACGGCTACCGCATACAAGGAAGATTCCACAAGACTTGGCGATCAAGACAAGGACTTCTCCCCATCGGCGTATTCGGCTAGGACTCTTGTTATCCTAGGCCTCTGGTGCATTATATAAACCGAGGCCAGGCTAGTCGATAGAGACAACTCCATACACAACAATCATACCATAGGCTAGCTTCTAGGGTTTAGCCTCCTTGATCTCGTGGTAGATCTACTCTTGTACTACCCATATCATCAATATTAATCAAGCAGGAGTAAGGTATTACCTCCACCGAGAGGGCCCGAACCTAGGTAAAACAAAGTGTTCCCTGCCTCCTGTTACCATCCGGCCTAGATGCACAGTTCGGGACCCCCTACCCGAGATCCGCCGGTTTTGACACCGACAAGGCCGAATATAACTTTTAGTAGCAGGGAGCCCGTGCAACGAGCCCCTGGGCCTGGCATTACTCCTTTAAAGGTAATATTGCTATGGCGAATTTTTGTTGGGTCTATCCCCATTTCGCAGATTATATCCTGGTATATCAGGTTTAGACTGCTACCACCGTCCATCAGGACTCGTGTGAAGTGGTATCCGTCAATTCTTGGGTCTAATACCAGGGCAGCCCATCCTGCACACCGGACACTTGCTGATTAATCACGATGGTCGAAGGTGATCGGTTGAGACGACCAGTGGCAGGACTCCGCGGTGATAGGCCTTCGGGCGTATTTTTCTTGGAGTGCCGTTTTGTTTCTGCCCTTGATCACGTGTAACACATTTACTGTTTTGACTTCTGGTGGAAATTTCTTTTGTTCCCCAGTGTCTTCCTTGAGAGGCTCATCCTCATCTTCACTTGGTGTATCCTCCCCCTTGTGTATGGCGTTGAGCTTGCCGAACTGCTTGAAGACCCAACATTTTCTGTGGGTATGATCGGCTGGTTTGCCAGGGGTGCTATGGACCTGACATATTTGGTCCAGAATTTTATTCAGGCTGGACAGCTCGCCTCTGGCGCCTTTAGAGGGCGGCTTCTGACCTGGCCGAGAGCTTTTGAATCCGGCATTTACTACCGTGTTCTTCGTGTTGTCTCCTTTGTTCTGGCGTTTGTTATTGCTATTGCGCCGTGATTTCCCATTTCCATCTCTAACTTTGGATGTACGGGGGTCGCTGGTGCTGCATCTAGCTAGCCAGCTGTCCTCACCCGCGCAAAAGTGGGTCATGAGGCTTGCTAATGCTGCCATCGTCCTCGGCTTTTCTTGGCCGAGTTGTCGGGCAAGCCATTCGTCATGGACGTTGTGCTTAAAAGCTGCCAAGGCTTCGGCGTCCGGACAATCGATAATTTGGTTCTTTTTAGTAAGAAACCTGTTCCAAAGCTTTCGGGCTGACTCTCCGGGCTGTTGAGTTATATGACTCAAATCATCCGCGTCCGGAGGTCGGACATAAGTCCCTTGAAAGTTTTCCCAAAAAGCGTCTTCGAGCTCTGCCCAGCTTCCAATGGAGTTTTCGGGGAGGCCTTTGAACCAGTGATGGGCTGGCCCTTTGAGTTTGAGTGGTAAGTACTTGATGGCATGGAGATCGTCTCCTCGAGCCACATGGATGTGGAGGATATAGTCCTCGATCCAGACCCTTGGGTCTGTTGTTCCGTCGTATGCCTCTATGTTCACAGGTTTGAATCCTTCTGGAAATTCATGATCCAGCACCTCATCGGTGAAACATAGGGGGTGTGCGGCACCCCTGTATCTGGGTGTACCGCGTTGTTTGGATGTTATATCGTATGCTGGGGCGTGCTTGCGTGGTCCATAGATGGATCTGGTTGCGCTATTCTTTTGGTGCAAGCCCCCGCGTGAATCGCGTATTGTCTTGTGAGTGGCATTGTTGGCCACTCTATGTTGGCCGTGAGGTCGTCTATCCGGATAGGTGGCTATTTTGAGTTTTGGTTGTGAGGGGTCTGAGGCCTTCTCATCAAATTAAGGTAGCAACTTCCGCTTTGGGTAGCTCTTGGTGGGGCGATTGTCGCCGTACTTTGCTGTTGTGTGGAGTATTTTACTCCATCTGATTTGGAGTCTGTCCTGTGTAGCCTTGAGCCTTTGCTTTTGCTTTTTTAGGCTCCTCGCGGTGGCAACAAGCCTTTGACGGGCATTCTGCTGCTCCGGGTGCCTGTCCGGCGTTGTGTCGTCCGGACTATTATCTTTGACAGAATTGGTTTGTTCGGTTTGATTCTCCGTATTGCCATGGTCTGGCAGTGATTCGCCCTGCTCCAACACTGGGTCTAGCAGTGATTCGCCCTACTCCAACGTTGGGTCTGTGTGATCGTTATTTCTGGCGAGGCGAGATTTGGGGCGGCGCTTGCACCGCCGCTTTGACTTCTTCTCGAGGGAACAAGCCTTCGGTGCGTCCTTCCGTTCCTCGTCGTCGTATTCTTTTGGTGTGTCCACCATGTATATGTCATATGATGAAGTGGACGTCCAGCGCCCTGTGGGCGGTGGCTCATCTTTGCCTCCAGCATCATTGTCCATACCGTCGATGTCTGCGGAGTCGAAGTCGAGCATGTCGGTTAAATCATCGATAGTGGCTACAAAGTGGGTCGTGGGTGGGCGTCGAATTTCTTCGTCGTCCGTATCCCAATACTGTTGGCCGTAATCTGGCCAGGGCTCTCTTGACAAAGAGAGAGACCTTAGTGAATTCGGAATGTCGCCAAAGGGTGAGTGCTAAAAGATATCCGCGGCGGTGAATTCCATGATTGGCGCCCAATCGGATTCGATTGGCAGGGGCGCGGATGGTTCAGTTTCTCGAAGAGAGTCCAGCACCTTGGAGTCATAGGCTGCACGGAGATTTGCGCTAGTGTTCGGCTCGATCACCATTGAGACTACCGCCCCCGAGGTGGTGTCTAACGACCCGTCCTCGATTGGCACAGTTGGTTCCGAACTAAGGGTCGGAGCTGATGCGGGCACGGCTTCTGGGTTACTGTTCGGCGGTAGAGCTAGGTCATACCCACCGCGACAGTGGGGCGCGTCCGGCTGTGGCTCGAATCCATCGAAGATCAAGTCCCCACGGATGTTGGCCGGGTAATTCAAACTTCCAAATCTGACCTAACGGCCAGGGGCGTAGCTTTCAATCTGCTCCAGATGGCCAAGCGAATTATCCCGCAGTGCAAAGCCGCCGAATAGGGAGATCTGTCCAGGGAGAAAAGTCTCACCCTGGACCGCATCGCTATCGATGATAGTAGGAGCCATCAAGCCTAACGGTGACGACACAGAGGAACTCTCAATGAAAGCACCAATGTCGGTGTCAAAACCAGCGGATCTCGGGTAGGGGGTCCCGAACTGTGCGTCTAGGCCGGATGGTAACAGGAGGCAAGGGACACAAAGTTTTACCCAGGTTTGGGCCCTCTTGATGGAGGTAAAACCCTACGTCCTGCTTGATTAATATTGAAGATATGGGTGTTACAAGAGTAGATCTACCACGAGATCAGAGAGGCTAAACCCTAGAAGCTAGCCTACGGTATGATTGTATGTTGTGATTGTTGTCCTACGGACTAAAACCCTCCTATTTATATAGACACCGGAGAGGGTTAGGGTTACACAAGGTCGGTACAAAGGAGGAGATATCCATATACGTATTGCCTAGCTTGCCTTCCACGCCAAGTAGAGTCCCACCCGGACACGAGACGAAGTCTTCAATCTTGTATCTTCATAGTCTAACAGTCCAGCTAATGGAGATAGTCCGGCTGTCCGGAGACCCCATAATCCAGGACTCCCTCAAGGACCCTCCCGAAGATGCATGTGAAGACGGACAAGTCCCCAAGTTCATGGATGAAGAGAGACAATGGAAGGAGTCAAGAACACCTCCTAGGACCCGGACATCTGGCCATGACCCCGGACATCTGGCCCCTGGAAGTGTCACCAGCAGCAAGGAGCCAGCGGCCAACTCTACAGGGCCCGGACATCCGGCGTCCAACCCGGACATCCGGCGCGTCCTGAGCTCCCGGAAATTCGACCTCCAACCTGGAAATCCGGACTCTAGAGAGCAACAAGGCCAGCCCCTCCAGCCCGGACATCCGCCCCCCAGCCCGGACGTCCGGCCCGACGCCTGGACGTCCGGCCTCCCCTATCTGCGCACAGTGTAAGGGCTCGAGGCCCGTCTACCCCTTCGCCCACCTAGACTATATATACTCCTCCTCGTCCCTCTTTATAGGGTTAGCATTGGTTTAGCTCATTTAGAGATAGAGCATTGCTCATCCACATCGGATCTACTCCACGAGAGAGACCGCGGCCCCTCTTCGGAGAAGATCCCTTTGGATTCAAGACCTCCTTGCGGAGAAGATCCCCTCATGGATTCAAGCCCTCCTCACGGAGAAGATAGGCTACCTTTTGTATCGTACCTTGTTGACTTTGGATCTTGTATCTCCTCTCGTGTTTCATGGATCTAGCACATGTGTGATCATTCTTGTTGGTTTTAGTGTTTCTCTCGTGTTTCCCCTCGTGATTCCTATCGTTTCCCCCCTCGTGTTCTTCGTGTTCATCGCGGGATCCGCTCCTTTTGTGAAAGATCTTGCCACTAGGGTTCTACCCTACATCATCTTGGTATCATGAGCCACATTGATCATGATTTCGGAGCCTCCCTCGTTGTTTTCTAGCCTAATTTTGTTGTGTTCTTCCCTAATTTCGAAAATCCCAACCAAAAATAGCCCCAATTTTGTTTTGTGATTTGTTGGTGAGATGAAGTTTTGTTGGATTTGATCCACGGATTTCGTGTGTTGTAGGTAGATCTAGCTTTCCATCCATTTTCCCCCAATTTCCATCCACAAATTCCTCTGAATTTTGCCTGGATTTGACCTCTCCTCGCGAAGATCTTCGAATTCATCCCCGGATCCAGAGCCTGGACATCAGGCCCGACAAGCCCAGACATCAGGCACCCCAGACATCCGGCCATCAAGCCCGGATGTCCGGCCCCTGTAACTTCAGCCTTTCATGTTTCACCGTTTTCTCCATAACTAATTCATCTGGAGTCCTATTTTCGCGTTCTTTAGCTCGTTGAAAATCTCTTGACATCCCCCTTCCCAAAAAATACTATCATCACCATTTGACTCCATCAAATGTTTGGAACTATGGCATCTTTGCCTAGGGCTTCCACCATATCATCCGCATAACCACCACCGACTTCCACAACCTAACCCAATTTGTTCCCCATAGCATTAGTGGTTGTTTGAGTTGTGATTTGAGTCTCCTAAGGTGTTTAGGCTACTTAGGGACAATTGCTTCTTCATCAACCACCACCATAACTTCCGCATAGCCCACCGTATATTTCCACCACCTCGACTTAACCCAATTTTGTTTGTGTTGTGAGTTGTGTCTCCTAAGGTGTTTCGGCTACTTAGGGACCATGTTTTCAACTCCGACACCATGTATAGTCCACCACCTTACCCTACACTTCCGCATTGCGTCTCAAATCCCATCATTGCATTTCTGCAATCCCATTGCACTTCGCAACCACCACCGCATCCCGATACCACCATTTGACATTTGAGATTTTGAGTTCGCGGTTTTCCCGTTTCCTAAGGTGTTTCAGCTACTTAGGGACGAGTCTCCATCATCTTGGTACCTCCATCAAGATCACCGCCACTCATCATCACCGCAGACGGTAACCTCCATATCATCTTGGTATCGTGGTATCCCTCCATTGTATATTCCCTTGCCATTGCATTGATAACCCCTAGCCAATTTTGCGTCACTTGCCTATCAAGACTATCCATTTGAGTATTGCTGGCAATGTTACTTGTGCACATTAGTGATCTACACCATACATTGCATACATACCATATCATATTGGTAGCATATCATCCCTTGTGTCAAAAGATTGTTCCCGTATATACCCAATTGCTACCTTGGTTTGTGCATTTCGCATTGTGGCCAAAAAAACAAAAAAATATTTTAAGCAAAAGAGAAAGAGCAAAGAAGCTTGTAAGCAAGTGCCATAGCATCATACCACATTGCATATAAGATTGTCATATCCGATCATCTTGGATCACACCACCGGAACATACATATATAGCATACTTGGGATAGAAAGTTGATACATTTTGCATCTTATAGGTTGTGCACAAGTATCATATCCGCCTATTGAACAATCGTGCTAGCGTCTCTCTTGAGTTGTGCAACACGAGCGTTTTCCGTGGATTCCACATTTTGTGCTCATTCCTTGCTTGCACGACCCCAGTTATCTATCCGTGTGTGTGTTTCCGTGTGCCATTCATTTCTGTTGGTCTACTTGTTTCACTTGCGAATTTGTGAATCTCTTTCAACATTATTGACTCTTGCTAACATTTTGCATCAAATTTTTGTGCCACTATCCTCACCGAGCTCAACCATAAGCCTTATTGTGTAGGTGTGAGAAACCGACAAGAATTAGTACCAATTGTGCTATTTCCTTGTTACATCATTGAGTGATCATCTATCCATCTTCAACATCGGTCAAGGTACATTTGGTATAGTTCTTCTCCTTTCTCCACTAATATTTGCTCGAGTATTGTGATAGATAGGCAAGGCATTTCATCTCCGGTCTTCCACAACAACGACGGCGTGAACAACTACATCACCAAAGCGTCAATCTTCGATCTACAATGACAAATGCAAGGCGCACAATCAAGATTGCGAGAGCGCATCGAGAACCTCTCCATCGACATTCGTCACTCCGAAGCAAGGAAAAGGGACTACATCGACACCAAGCTTTCTGCACAAAAAAGGAGGAGCAAGATGCAAGGATGGAGGAGATTCGGACCTTGTTGATCAACTGTTCTTCCCCTTCATCATCCTCAAGGTGGCGACGTTCAAGTCACAAGTCTTCGGAGCCCACAAATGGTGCAAGCACAAGTCGTCCACGTCCACATCTCCACGGAGACCACCATCACGTTCGTGATCCACATCGTCATGAAGGGCGAGTCACCTCCAAGCATCATGTTCATGAGAACGACGAATGCCATCAAGCTCAAGCACGACAACGACACCATCATCATGAAAATGCTTGCCAAGCGCAAATGCACAAGTCCCAACAAGCCCTACTTCACACCAAGGACAACCTTCATGATCATAAGAGAAGACCGTGAGACGACCACAACCAAGACGGCGCTACGACTACAACAACCACTTCGGCATCTTCGCCAAGTGCTATCAAGGCATCTTCGCCTTTGGACGTACGACATCTTGGCCTACTTCCCATGAGTTTGCCTACATCGACATCTTCACCAACGAGGCGACCACCTATGAGAGAGGGTGACACTTACATCTTCGGAAGCCCCTCAAGGAAGATGACCGAGCATGGGAATTTCCCTTCGGTCATGGAGACGAGCTACGAGGTGCTACATCATATGGGCCTCCAACAACAAGACGGTGCCAAGAAGGTCGAGCAAGGGCCATCCCCTTCGACCACGGCGACGAGCATGAACCTCTTCAACAACATGAAGATGATGCCCATATTGGACTCATACTCCGAGTCAAGCTACGAGACCGCACATGAGACCTTATCTTTGGTCTTACAGGAGCGTGATGATGTGCCATCTTCGGCCTTCATCCATGGCTACGACTACGACATGATTGAGCATGGAGACTTCTGCACTAACATATCTCCGACACCCACATATGAAGAGATGCCCCAATTTCCATGTGAGGAGAGCCACCACCATATGAGTGACATGAGTGACTCCACCATACATGACATTGAGAGCATTCCTATGAGAGGATGAGTGTGACCACCACTAGCCCCACACTTGAGAGCATGCCACACATCGTATGTGAGGTTGAGAGCCATTTGAGTGACTCCACCAACCATATGAGTGAGAGCATCCGAGAGGGAGTGAGTGAGCCACAACACTTAGTGAGTGAGGTAGTCGACACGGCATGTGAGGCCACTTTGATTTCTAATGACTTAACCTCTACTCCTAGTGTGTTTTCTTCTTTTGTGCTAGGTCTCCTACATGACGACACACCTATCCTTGATGAGTCCATACCACCAATGGAGACGATGATGGCCATGGTGGACAATGATGCACCCCCCCACATGGTTCCATCAAGATGAAGATGACCACAACTCGGTCTTCGACACCTCACCTACAACACATGAGTGATGCTCCAAAGGTAACATAGGTGATGGTGCTTCTCTTGTCCCACTAGTGGACTATTTTACGAATGATTGCTTGCATGATGTTCACACACCTATTCCCATGCTTCATGCTAGTGCGACTTCTTCATGTCATGACTTACCAATTTATGATGAATATGATGCCGAGCATGTCGAGTTGCCTAGTTGTGATGTTATGCTCCATAGGATATCATGTGAAAATTCCTTTGGTCACATCATGTTTGACAATCCATTGAACTTGTCATATGCTATGAGTGCGATATCCCATATTGCATCATCTCAATCTCAACATGGTAGATATGCATGCCCCATTACAATAAATCCCATTTGCACTTATGGCATAGATGAAGAAATGATTAGGGATGGCAATTTTATCCATGGATCTGGATACCCATAGATACCCGACCCAGTTGGGCAAGGGTATGGGGTGCATTTCTGCCCATGGGTCCGTGGATATGGATAGCCATGAATAGCCGGGTTGGGCACGATTATAGTTTGTGCTCCATGGATATCCAATGGATACCCTTATGACATGTGGGGCCATATGCCAGTGACAGTAGAAAGAGCGAATCAATGGGAAATGGTAGGCAATATGCAACTAGTCCATAAGCTATATGCTATAGAATCAACCTCTGGTATGTCACACTTAAGGACTCATCGTATTACCTGTTGCCTACTTATGCATGTAGTTTATGTTGTCATTTGTGAGTGAATGATGATGAGTTAATTTGATCTTTGGGAAGGCTTCCTGCTGACTTTTCTATGCCCATGGAGCTCCATGGGTATGTGGGTATCCAGCGGGTTTGGGCTTGGGCACAAGTTGTGCCCACGGGTAATTTGGTGGATGGGCAGAGGGTAGGAAGATGGGTCATGGGTTGGATTTGGACCAGATCCACCCGCCCCAAACCCGACCCATTGCCATCCCTAGAAATGATGGGCATTGGCTTTTGTTTTTCATGTGATGATATTGCCATGCTTCCTTTACATGATGTGCGCAATTCATCTACTATGCCATGCCATGGTCACATTGTTCCAAATATGCTTTGTTTTGGATGTTGTCAATATTCTCCATGTGATGTTTCCATTAATGCTCATGAGGAGACCCCCATAGTTTCCTCATACATATTAGGAGATTTTGATGCATTCCATACTTTGCATGATTCCCATAATTGCTTGCACCATATACATTCCATGAATAACAATGCTCGCATATTTCCCATGATGCATTACATCCTTTGAGTCTCCATTATGCTCTACATAATAACAAACCTCTCATGATGGATGACATGTTTCTATATCACGCATCGCATTTATTTGAGCATTGGATATTTTGTGCTAACCAACACAAGCACGTGCGCATCATGATGGATGATGTGTACATATACCATGCACATACAATTTTCCCTTTGTCTTTGTTTTGTGTAGGTACTCATGTATACTCATCAACCTCTCAATCCCAAGAGTTGACGAAACAAGCTCTTGAGAGCAAAGATGACTTGGGATCCCATGAACTATCTTTCCCACCACTCTCTTCGCACAACGACTACGCGCATCTCTCTCACTTGGCTCTCATATGGCTATGGGCTATATACCACTTGTCGCTTCATGCTCATTTTACCGTGTTCACTTTGCATGATATGCTTGCTTCTTTACCATGCAATTGTGAACCTTGCTTGCATCTACCCATGATTCACCATTATGCTACTCCTATGTGTATTTGCATGCTTGGTGGAGATCCTTGTTGCTATTGCCATGTTTATCATGTGCCACATGTTATTGATGCTACTTTGCTCATATCGTGCTGCTATGTCATGTGAATTATTCATGCATACTATTTGCGCATAGGACATGATTGCCATGATTACCTCTAGTATGTTGCATCTTCGCACTACTAGCACACATCACTTGATCGCTATGATTGCTTGCTTTGTTGCATCACCCATGTTCAACTCTTACTCCCTTTCTTGGGTTCATGACATATATGCTCTTGCCTCTCACTTGATTTGTCTTGATCATTGTCTCTTGTCTCCATTAGTGGCATCTCTCATATCCCCTATGCTTATTGATCGTGGAGACTTGGACATATTACTTGTGATGCATGCTTGTTTGATTGAGCTTAATCTCTTTGGTTGTTCTAGCATCTTATGCCTCCATACTATGAAAGGCTCCTTTGTCCTTTCCTATGATGAGCATGATGCATACACTTGTTGGGTATCTTACCACACGAATGATAGGTTTTGCATTTCCGCTAACCTCATTTGTTTTTCCGAGTGTTTGTCATGTTCTTTCATTTTGAAGGATTCTCAAGGCATTTCCATCATGAGACGTATTGGTTATGTGAAGGCATATATGATGTGCAACACCAACATTCTCGACATCCACATAAAGGTGAACTGCTTCCCTTTGCGCCATCTTCACATATGCATATTGGATGGGCCATACTTTCACTGTTGTTTCCTTCTTCTTGTCTACATAATACATATATCGGATGGAGGACCGACATTGGAGATGGACTCTATGCACCTTCAAGTTCAAGAGTGCCACAACATCGAGCTATGCACATCATACTCCGTGAGCGACATCATGAACGTCAAAGATCTCTCGCCCTACCATGGTGATGAAGATTTCGATCCGAGGTCGGGTCTTTCCCAAGGGAGGGAGATGATGCGGAGCATCCTATGGTCATCCCCATGGACCTACCACCGTCTCATCAAGTGCCAAGAGGACCCATGACACGAGCTAGAGCTAGATCTCTCGAGAACGAGGTGACTTCTTTCCTTAGTGATATCACATATGATCCTCTCAAGACATGGCTACTACCTAAGTATGGAATGTTATGCATGATTAGGTATCAAGAGGACCCTCCCAAAGATGCACGTGAAGACGGACAAGTCCCCAAGTTCACGGATGAAGAGAACCAACGGAAGGAGTCAAGAACACCTCCCAGGCCCCGAACATCTGGCCATGTGTCACTAGCAGAAAGGAGCCAACGACCAAGTCTATAGGGCCCAGACATACGGCGTCCAGCCCGGACATCTAGCGCGTCCCGAGCTCCCGGACATCCGGCCTCCATCCCAGAAATCTGGACCTCGCCATTCCAGAGAGCAACAAGGCCAGCCCCTCCAGCCCGGGCATCCGGCCCCCCAGCCCGGACATCCGCTGTCAGGACCCCGATTCCAAGTCACATCGATCTAGCCGGTAACACCTCATATCACTTTGCGGCCTCACGCACGGTATTCCCACGGGTGTCACCTTACCATGGCCCGGGACCGTTTGCGCCTTTTGGCTCACGTATATGATAGTCTCTCTAGCATCCATATGACAGAGAACCCGGGCCGACATGACTAGTCGTGACCCCAAAGTGGCGCTAACTTACGGGGACAGGCATACATGAATCAACATCGAGCATGTCGGTCAGCAGCATGTGAATCTGGGCTGTAGCACTGGGCTAACAGGACTCCGGTGAACCGGGCTGTAGCAGGCTAGGCAGGACTCCGGATGTAACCGCGTGACATTTCCCTGAAGGGACAGACACAGGAACAAAGTGAATCACATGCTGGCCAGTCAAGTGTTTCGGAGCAGTAGTGCTGGGCTAGCAGGACTCCGGTGAACCGGGCTGTAGCGGACTACTATGGCTCATGGAAGCACAAGACTACATTTCCCCATAAGAGAGGCTACCAAGGATAAACAACTAGGTTGTCGGATCCCACACATACCAAGCATTTCAATCATACACACAATATGCTCAATATGTGCAATACAACATGGCATCACAACAAGACTCTACGACTCAGAGTATTTGTTTCATTAGGCTCCGAGGAGCGAGATATCACAAACATGGGTCTCATAACCCAACATTCAGAGCATACAAGTCAAAACATATCCGGAAGCTCAACATGTCTGAGTACAGACATCTACAAATGAAAAAGGCTAAGAAGCCTAAGTATCTACCAGATCCTGCCGAGGCACAAGATCGTAGCTGAGGTATCAAGCTAAACGTCGAAGTCCACACGGAACTACTAGCGAGACTGATGTCTCTGCAAAACATAAAATAAGAAAACGTGAGTACAAAGGTACTCAGCAAGACTTACATAAGAACTAGCTACATATGCATCGGTATCATCAAGGGAGGGTGGTGGAGTTTGACTGCAGTAAGCCAGCTTTGACTCAGTGGCTAACCTGAACTACGACAGCAAGCAACTCTTTTGAGGTGGCGCACACGAGTCCACATATTCACCATTCAATACACCACTATGGATCCGCTCCCGTCTTCCTACGAGAAGGCCATCCATAGCACTCACACTTATCTTGCGAGTTTTAAAGTATCCGCTTTCACTTGTCTATGAACTGTTATAGGCAACCCAGAAGTCCTTTACCACGGACACGGCTATTCGAATAGATCATTTATAACCCTACAGGGGTGTACTTCTTCACACACGCTCTCGCCGCTTACCACCATGTACACGTTGTGTAACTCGGCAACCTTCAAGCGGAAGCCTGGCGAGGGAGTCGGCCACGACCTGACTAACCACACAAGTCTCTAGTCCAGGTTTATCGCCTATTCGGGTTCCATCCGCGAGGAGATCCGGCCGGAGTTTCGCTCACAGCCCCAAATGATGTGTGCAGGGTTCCTGAGACACCAAACGGGCGCCCGATACACCGTGCCACGGTGTATCTACCGCATCATAGCCCACCCCTAGGGTCAGCGCTACGCATGGCCGCCAACACATATCCTACAAACACCAGAAACTAGTTGCAACTCCTGGACAGAGGACAAGGGTGATCGAGAAGCCGAGAGGGTCCATTGGTTTCGGGCCCAATGCGTGGTAGTAACTGTTTCATGGATCACAAACACAGAACTCAGTTCCTAAGGACGGCTTCAATGAGACAACCCACCATGTACTCCTACATGGCCTCTCACCACTACCTTTACCAAATCGTGTTCACACACTTAGCTCTCAACAGTAGGACATGTTTACACACCTCCGATTCATCCCCGATGAATCAGACCTGACTCAAATCTAAGCAGTAGCAGGCATGACAAACAAGCGTGAATGAGTAGGCACATCAGGGCTCAAACAACTCCTACTCATGCTAGTGGGTTTCATCTATTTACTGTGGCAATGATAGGTCATGCAGAGGATAAGGGGTTCAACTACCGCAGCAAGTAACAGAGGAATTGTGTTGTCCTAATGCAGTAAAAGAGAGCAGGAGGAGGAGAGTGGGATTGTATCAGAATGAACAAGGGGTTTTTGCTTTCCTGGCACTTCTGAAGATATTATAGCTCCTAATCGGTGTCATCGATCACATCGTCGGAACGTCGTCTACTGAAGGGGGACAAACACCGGCAAAAGAGAAGAACACAATCAATGCATATGCGACAATATGATGCATGATCATGACATGGCAATATGCTGTGGTTTGAGCTAATGCATCTAGTTATGATTTAAATGAAGTTGGTTTGAATACAAGATTCAAATTCCAACTCCATATATGATTATTTAAATGCCCTTTATTTGTTTTGTCCAAAACAGAGGACAAACATTGTTCAAAAATGCATGAAAATTGTACAGATGGATTCCTTGAATTTTTCTGATAATTTTTCATATATAATTTATTTCATTTGGAGTTACGGATGAATTTCTATGATTTTTAGAAGTTTAGGCAATTTTCTGGAATTTTCTGAATTATTTTTAATCAAAAATGACTTATTGTGTCAGCACTGCATCATGCCTTTGTCAGCAAGTCAACAGCAGCGGTCTAGGTCAAACCTGACCAGTGGGGTCCACTAGTCAGTGACACAATGCTGGCATGAGTCACTGACGTGTGGGGTCGGTCAAAGGCCACGTCAGCAAGTCAAACTGACATGTGGGACCAGCTGGGTTAATAACTAATCTAAACAGAACATTAAGTTAAAATAAACAGGCATAGGCCCACATGGCAATGGCTCTTGGGAGTTTTAGCAGGGTCATTAGCACTAATTAAGTCAGCGCCACATCAGCTCGCCGGAGCTTGGCCGGCGGCGACCAAATACGCGGCGGGGTTTCGCCGGAATTGCTCGGGTTTCTCGTGCGGGTCACCGTTTGGCGCATTGGGGACACCAGGAGGAAGCCATCGCTCGGCCGCATCGAGCAGAGGCAGCAGCAGGGCGCAGGGTGGCCGAAGCTCACCGGAGCAGAGCTCGCGGCGGCGCCGGAGTTCAGGCGGAGAGGGAAAGAGGGCTACGGTTCATGGCAGGGCGAGGGAGTGCGTGCGTTAGGCTCTTGAGGATGCATAGAGTGCGGTTGTGCGCTCAAACACGTGCTTGCATGGACATAGCCACGACGGCGACATGGCCGGCAGCGAGGAGCGCTAGGGCTCGAAGGGGGCGGTGGCTACGCGGTGTAATAGAGCACGGGAAGTAGAGGGCTAGGTAGAGGAGCTCACGGCGGATCCAGAGAGCTGGTCGGCGACCTTGGGGAAGCACGGACGGTGGTGAATGACGGTGGAGATCTCCGGTGGCCGAGGTTGAAGAAGACGACGCCGAGGACGAAGCAGGGCTTCCCGGCTCGCTTGGCTCAGTGCAGAAGGCGTAGGCGACAGTGGCGGAGCTTCCACGCAACACGGGAAGGCGAGAGGGGCCGGGGAGCACGGTGGTTCATGGCGGCGCTTCCATGGCCGCGTCGGCTGTCGCGGGAGAGAGCAAGGGAGAGGAGGGGAGAGTGAGTTGTGTGAGAGGGGAAGGACCAGGGGGCTCGGGCATTTCCAAGCGCGTCCGATCGGAGTGGGGAGGAAGCAGGAGGTGGAAGCAGGAGGTGGCTTCGGCTCATGTGCGTGCGTCACGCCGTCGTCCTCCTGGCAAAGGAAGGAGACGACTGGCGCCTGGCTCTGGTGGGCTGGGCCGTGCTGGGCCATGTCAGGTGAGCGCCAGGTGAGCTCTTCTCTCTCTCTCTTTTCTAATTCTTTCTGTTTGGCATTTTCTGTAATTTGTTTTGATTTTGTTTTAGACACTAAATCATTTTCTTTGCTTCTGATAATTCTTGTAGGGACTAGTTGGATTATTCCAAAGCCCTTCACCAAAGATCAGAATTATCGGACATATATTAATTAATAAATAAATATATATCCAATGCAAATAGTTATTGATTTAATTCAAAGGCCCAAAATAAATATCTCTGAGATTCCAAAAATATTGTTTTAAGTTTTACCTCTTGCCAATATTTTCAGAGACTAAGAGGAACATTTTCTTAGACTTCTTTGAAAAGATTTTAATGTTGATTATTTTTGAAGTGATTTATGAGGGTTTCAACTAACCTCAATTTAACTTTCAGAATTTAGACATGATGCATGATGCTCACTCAGGTAATTAGCTACAAGCAAATTCTAGGGCTGTGACAACTCACCCCCACTAAACAAGAATCTCGTCCCGAGATTCAAGACGTGAGGTAAGAAGACAGAGGGAACACCAATAAAGAATCTTCACGATCCGATTTCCCTTCTCGAAGATGTTGATTCATTGCATCATGTCGATCTTGACATCCTCGCTTTTGAGATCTTCATCCACGCGATGACGACGGAAAGAAACTCAACTAGGATTGATCTTCTCGAAGATCGAGCTAAACAATATCAACTCGCGGAATGAGATGTTGAAACATCTCGAGTTGAGACACAAAACACATCGAGAGGGATGGAAGAACAACGACAGGGTTTGATTTGGTGGGCAACAATTCCACGCCTAAATAGACGGTGATGGGGTTTCAAAGTAGCGAGAAGTTATGTTGCCCATAATACCATAATGAGGCACCTTAGTGAAGGTGACTCGTAGAGCTATTCCCTTAAGTGGCAAAAAGAATTACTTTTGACCCATAGATCATTGAAACTCTTTATACCAGCCTAAGGCAATCACAATCGATCTTTTGAAGGAGTTCGAAAGAATGACATACTCGGACTAGAATGGATGATGTGGACTACCTTGTTGAAGACAACACAATGGATGATTTTTGCTTATCACCGGAAATGGATGGGACCCATGACAGGACCACTTTTGAAGATGATCCTGGACAGCAACTGCTGAGAAGGGCATCCCATGGAAAATTGGCACGATGGGGTGCAAGCTGGGAACAAAATGCAAATGTTGGGAATGTTCCAACCATCATATCTGCCTGAGATTCAGATCTGGTTGGTTTCAGGATATTCCAGACTCATCAAGTCTAGAAAGAAAAATGAAGTTTGCAACACAAATCGACGAGATGACGTTGTGAGATTCTCAGGGAATGAACTACGATAGTAAGCCCCAAAACATGAGCCGGTTCTGCTACAAGCATGTGAACACGTTGTCCTAGACAAGCATGGTCACCTGGTAGTCTTACAACGGAACACTACCGAGTTCGAGGGGGAACCATTAACGAGGATATCAAAGTCCTTGCGTAAGTCTAGCTCTTAAGAAGAAACTTCTTCTCCTTGAACAAACCAATCAGTGGCTTAGTGTGGTAGGGACACATATGGAGTGGAGGTAATTAATCTACCAAACCATAGAATACTTCGCACATATGCATGACTGATTTGGGATGATTCCAAGGGAAACAAAACAAACCTTCCTCAAATTCATGGTGGCAACTCACACCTAATGCACGTGAATTCGAGGAAGTCACTTCTTCCATCCAGGCATAAGCTTCATGAACGGAACACAAAAACATTGCTTACAAAGTTTCCAATACTAAATTAGATGTTCAACATGAATCATGGGGGAGACAACATGTTGTTGATGGGCTCAATAGCAACTCATCGAAATTTCCATATCACTGGACTTCCACCATCATGTGAACACGGTGGTAGCATTGGTCAGACCAAAGGATGTAATGGTGTATGCTCGAGGGATCAACCATGAGTAAAACAACATTACGAACATCGTTGGTTCTGATTTGACTTGATGATAGCCCATACTCAAGTCCAAGTTTTGACAAGGCAATAGATCCAACAACTGATCACGAGGACCAATCGACGGAGATATCATCTTTTTTTTTCAACACACACACACACACAAAGACATCCCTTAACATGAACTAAGTCAGACAAGCTTTTATCTTCCAACTCTCCAAGTTGTTGTTCAGCTTAACCAACTAGCTCAGGGGTATCCAACACAGATTCTTGGAGAAGGGGTGGTTTACAAGAAACCAACTTGATCACGAACTCAACATAGCGATCAGGTGACAGCCGGGTGATACCTCCGAGAAAATATTTGGAACATCATGAACCACTGATATGTTACTAAGCTCGAGAACAATCTTGCTTTTTAGGGCAAGACAATGTGATTAAGAGAGTGATGGATTGACACACTCCTAACACATTGGTCGAAGAGTGCACCAGAAACAATGATTAGGTAGCACAATCTACCTTAGAACGATGATTCAACAACCAACATGCTAAGAATGAAGTTATTGTCCTTTAACTACCAAGCAACAGGGTTGCTAGGAGTATTGATTTCACACATCACGATTCACTTGTCGACATTCCGGTTGCAACAACACGGAAACCGAGAAATGAATAATGATGGAGAGAGTATCACTGCGTCAAGAATTCATGAGAGATGCTGCAATTCCTATGACAATCCTGACATAAAGGGGGTAATACTCCAAGGTAGAACAGAACAAAAGTTGGATTGGCATTTTGATCTGCGGAATACAACTACTTTGACCAGTCCAAGAAATGGATGAGGTGCTGGAGTTTGTTTCTCCTAGTCATTCCGAATTAGAATGGCTCAATGGACCACAAGAATAATAGGCATCGATAAGACGAATGCATGACATAAACATGGCTATCAACTGATAGACAAGGATCGGAATACAACTACAGAGGGACAACTCAAAGGAACATATAATTTTCTGAGTTGTGGATGCATAGATTAGTATGTCGAGCAAAGCTCAACATTTCTTCCGGACAACCCATGCAGAACGGTAGGACTGGCAGAATCACAATATAGAATGGGGAACTCATCGAGAGCACTCTTGCTGTGATCTTTTGATCCAACAAACTTCTTCAATAAGTGGTTCATAGTATTTGGAAGAAGGAAATACCACGGACCTCGAGGACTAATGCAGAGGTTACTAACATCCTAAAGGTACGAGCAACACTATCAATAGGATGTAAGTAGAATGGATCTTGGGTTAAGGACCCAGAAATAAAATACCTACTAACTAAATGGCATCACGGGATGCTTTCGAGAATGGTGGCCAGAATCATCACACTTGGGACACAAAGCATTACTAGATTACTAGGTGGTTCTCTAGGACAACTAGGGTCATAATAATAGTTCCAACATATATATCGAGGCAATGGAATACCTCAACACACTGGTTAGTGTGATTAATCTGGCCCAAAAGACATCGAACATAGGAGAAAGGGATTTGCAAATGCATTAGATTGTTTAGGAACCTGGGATGACTCGGACAGTATACCGGCTGTAAATGCTCAAAAAGATTTGAGACATCCCGCAAAATGGTGGCATAACCACTCAATACACAATATCAAGGTTCTGAGGCCAGCTATGAACATATGGAAGTAGTAGGAGCTGAACTGAGGCTTAAACCCAACAATCCTAGGCAACTACGGTTTAGTAACACATCATCCTGAGAGATAGAAGAGAAGCCTAGTTCTTAACCCCGTAGAAAAGATAAGATGACTTAGATCAGAAGGTCACGAGGATAAGGAGTAAAAAGAGCCTTATGTTCCCTTCCCCAATCAATTCCCTTATATAACTAAAGCAGTTCTAGACTCAACTTCGACCAGTTTGGCTTGGTAATCCTACAGGCAGTTAGGCTCTGATACCAAAGCTGTCAGGACCCCGATTCCAAGTCACATCGATCTAGCCGGTAACACCTCATATCACTTTGCGGCCTCACGCACGGTATTCCCACGGGTGTCGCCTTACCATGGCCCGGGACCATTTGCGCCTTTTGGCTCACATATATGATAGTGTCACTAGCATCCATATGACAGAGAACCCGGGCCGACATGACTAGTCGTGAACCCAAAGTGGCACTAACTTACGGGGACAGGCATACATGAATCAACATCGAGCATGTCGGTCAGCAGCGTGTGAATCCGGGCTGTAGCACTGGGCTAACAGGACTCCGGTGAACCGGGCCGTAGCAGGCTAGGCAGGACTCCGGATGTCACCACGTGACATTTCCCCGAAGGGACAGACACAGGAACAAACTGAATCACATGCCGGCCAGTCAAGTGTTCCGGAGCAGTAGTGCTGGGCTAGCAGGACTCTGGTGAACCGGGCTGTAGCAGACTACTATGGCTCATGGAAGCACAAGACTACATTTCCCCATAAGAGAGGCTACCAAGGATAAACAACTAGGTTGTCGAATCCCACACATACCAAGCATTTCAATCATACACACAATATGCTCAATATGTGCAATACAACATGGCATCACAACAAGACTCTACGACTCAGAGTATTTGTTTCATTAGGCTCCGAGGAGCGAGATATTACAAACATGGGTCTCATGACCCAACATTCAGAGCATACAAGTCAAAACATATGTGGAAGCTCAACATGCCTGTGTACAGACATCTACAAATGAAAAAGGCTGAGAAGCCTGACTATCTACCAGATCCTGCCGAGGCACAAGATCGTAGCTAAGGTATCAAGCTAAACATCGAAGTCCACACGGAACTACTAGCGAGACTGACGTCTCTGCAAAACATAAAATAAGCAAACGTGAGTACAAAGGTACTCAACAAGACTTACATCAGAACTAGCTACATATGCATCGGTATCATCAAGGGGTGGTGGTGGAGTTTGACTGCAGCAAGCCAGCTTTGACTCAGTGGCTAACCTGAACTACAACTGCAAGCAACTCTTTTGAGGTGGTGCACACAAGTCCACATATTCACCATTCAATACACCACTATGGATCCGCTCCCGTCTCCCTATGAGAAGGCCATCCATAGCACCCACACTTATCTTGCGAGTTTTAAAGTATCCACTTTCACTTGTCTATGAACTGTTATAGGCAACCCAGAAGTCCTTTACCGCGGACACGGCTATTCGAATAGATCATTTATAACCCTGCAGGGGTGTACTTCTTCACACACACTCTCGCCACTTACCACCATGTACATGTCATGTAACTCGGCAACCTTCAAGTGGAAGCCTGGCGAGGGAGTCGGCCACGACCTGACTAACCACACAAGTCTCTAGTCCAGGTTTATCGCCTATTCAGGTTCCATCCGCGAGGAGATCTGGCCGGAGTTTCGCTCACAGCCCCAAACGATGTGTGCAGGGTTCCCGAGACACCAAACGGGCGCCCGGTACACCGTGCCATAGTGCATCTACCGCATCATAGCCCACCCCTAGGGTCAGTGCTACGCACGGCCGCCAACACATCTCCTACAAACACCAGAAACTAGTTGCAACTCCTGGACAGAGGACAAGGGTGATCAAGAAGTCGAGAGGGTCCATTGGTTTCGGGCCCAATGCGTGGTAGTAACTGTTTCATGGATCACAAACACAGAACTCAGTTCCTAAGGACGGCTTCAATGAGACAACCCACCATGTACTCCTACATGGCCTCTCACCACTACCTTTACCAAATTGTGTTCACACACTTAGCTCTCAACAGTAGGACATGTTTACACACGTCCGATTCATCCCCGATGAATTAGACCTGACTCACCTCTAAGCAGTAGCAGGCATGAGTAGGCACATCAGGGCTTAAACAACTCCTACTCATGCTAGTGGGTTTCATCTATTTACTGTGGCAATGAAAGGTCATGCAGAGGATAAGGGGTTCAACTACCGCAGCAAGTAACAGAGGAATCGTGTTGTCCTAATGCAGTAAAAGAGAGCAAGAGCGGGAGAGTGGGATTGTATCGGAATGAACAAGGGGTTTTTGCTTGCCTGGCACTTCTGAAGATATTATAGCTCTTCATCGGTGTCATTGATCACATCGTCGGAACATCGTCTACTGAAGGGGGACAAACACCGGCAAAAGAGAAGAACACAATCAATGCATATGCGACAATATGATGCACGATCATGACATGGCAATATGCTGTGGTTTGAGCTAATGCATCTAGTTATGATTTAAATGAAGTTGGTTTGAATACAAGATTCAAATTCCAACTCCATATATGATTATTTAAATGCCCTTTATTTGTTTTGTCCAAAACAGAGGACAAACATTGTTCAAACATGCATGAAAATGGTACAGATGGATTCCTTGAATTTTTCTGATAATTTTCATATATAATTTATTTCATTTGGGGTTACGGTTGAATTTCTATGATTTTTAGAAGTTTACGCAATTTTCTGGAATTTTCTGAATTATTTTTAATCTAGAAATGACTTATTGTGTCAGCACTGCCTCTTGCCTGCATCAGCAAGTCAACAGCAGCGGTCTAGGTCAAACCTGACCAGTGGGGTCCACTGGTCAGTGACACAATGCTGGCATGAGTCACTGACGTGTGGGGTCGGTCAAAGGCCACGTCAGCAAGTCAAACTAACGTGTGGGACCAGCTGGGTTAATAACTAATCTAAACAGAACATTAAGTTAAATTAAACAGGCACTGGGCCCACATGGCGGTGGCTCTTGGGAGTTTTAGCAGGGTCGTTCGCACTAATTAAGTCAGTGCCACGTCAGCTCGCTGGAGCTTGGCCGGGGGCGACCAAATACGCGACGTGGTTTCGCTGGAATTGCTCGGGTTTCTCGTGCGGGTCACCGTTTGGCGCACTGGGGACACCAGGAGGAAGCCCTCGCTCGGCCGCATCGAGCAGAGGCAGCAGCAGGGCGCAGGGTGGCCGAAGCTCGCCGGAGCAGAGCTCGCGGCGACGCCGGAGTTCGGGCGGTGAGGGAAAGAGGGCTACGGTTCATGGCAGGGAGAGGGAGTGCATGTGTTAGGCTCCTGAGGACGCATTGAGTGTGGTGGTGCGCTCCAACGCGTGCTTGCACGGCCGTAGCCACGATGGCGACATGGCCGGCGGCGAGGAGCACTCGGGCTCGAAGGGGGCGGTGGCTACATGGCGTAATCGAGCACGGGAAGTAGAGGGCTAGGTAGAGGAGTTCACGGCGGATCCAGAGAGCTGGTCGGTGACGGACGGTGGCGAATGACGGTGGCCGAGGTTGAAGAAGACGACGCCAAGGACGAAGCAGGGCTTCCCGGCTCACTTGTCTCGGTGCAGAAGGCGTAGGAGACAGTGGCGGAGCTTCCACGCAACAGGGGAAGGCGAGAGGGGGTCGGGGAGCGCGGTGGTTCACGGCGATGCTTCCATGGCCGCGTCGGCCGTCACGGGAGAGAGCGAGGGAGAGGAGGGGAGAGTGAGCTGCGTGAGAGGGGAAGGACCAGGGGGCTCGGGTGTTTCCAAGCGTGTCCGATCGGAGTGGGGAGGAAGCAGGAGGTGGAAGCAGGAGGTGGCTTCGCCTCCTGTGTGTGCGCCACACCGTCGTCCTCCTGGCAAAGGAAGGAGACGACTGGCGCCTGGCTCTGGTGGGCTAAGCCGTGCTGGGCCGTGTCAGGTGAGCGCCAGGTGAGCTCTTCTCTCTCTCTCTCTCTCTCTCTTCTAATTCTTTCTGTTTGGCATTTTCTGTAATTTGTTTTGATTTAGTTTTAGACACTAAATCATTTTTGTTGCTTATGATATTTCTTGTATGGACTAGTTGGATTATTCCAAAGCCCTTCACCAAAGATCAGAATTATTGGACATATATTAATTAATAAATAAATATATATCCAATGCAAATAGTTATTGATTTAATTCAAAGGCCCAAAATAAATATCTTTGAGATTCCAAAAATATTGTTTTAAGTTTTACCTCTTGCCAATACTTTCAGAGACTAAGAGGAACATTTTCTTGGACTTCTTTGAAAATATTTTAATGTTGATTATTTTTTAAGTGATTTATGAGGGTTTCAACTAACCTCAATTCAACTTTCAGAATTTAGACATGATGCATGATGCTTACTCAGGTAATTAGCTACAAGAAAATTCTAGGGCTGTGACATCCGGCCCCGCGTGAAAGCCCGGACATCCGGCCCGACGCCCGGACATACGGCCTCCCCTGTCTGCGCATAGTGTAAGGGCTCAAGGCCCGTGTACTCCTTCGCCCACCTAGACTATATATACTCCTCCTCGTCCCTCTTTCTAGGGTTAGCATTGGTTTAGCTAATATTTAGAGATAGAGCATTGCTCATCCACATCGGATCGACTCCACGAGAGAGACCGCGACCCCTCTTTAGAGAAGATCCCTTTGGATTCAAGACCTCCTTGCGGAGAATATCCCCTCGTGGATTCAAGACCTCCTCATGGAGAAGACCGGCTACCTTTTGTATCCTCCCTTTTTGACTTTGGATCTTGTATCTCCTCTCGTGTTTCGAGGATCTAGCACATGTGTGATTATTCTTGTTTGTTTTAGTCTTTCTCTCATGTTTGCCCTCGTGATTCCCCTTGTTTTCCCCCTCATGTGATTCGTGTTCATCACGGGATCCGCTCCTTTCGTGAAAGATCGGGCCACTAGGGTTCTACCCTACATCATTATATCTATTTTCTTGCATGACACGTAGACAGGATGCGCATAGAGGAATTTTATTACTGCACGTTGTTACATAGTACTGTACTACTAGTACCTACTCGTTCCTTCCGGTTCACTACTGGTACTCCCTCCATCCTGGCTTATTGGTCCCCTTTGTACTCAATTCATGGGCTCATTTTCCTCAAGAAATTTTCTTTACCAATGTATTAATATCGGGAATGCATGCGTGAACAACGAATGATTAAACCTTGCATGCAATGTTTTGACAAAGCATTGACTTATGAACATGTGAATGTGACGGACTTCAACCTCGTGCATGCATGCAACAGTTACACGTACACATGGACGAAAAACGCGCGCGACGCCCTAATGCATGCATGTCCGAGCACACGACGGAACACACAGGGTCACGCTCAAGTGCTCAACCTACACGTGCATGCACACACATACTCAGCGAGGGTGAGCTAGTGACCGTATAAATACCGAAAATATATATATTGAGCGCAATGAGTGTATTATGAACTCCACTGACCATATTTTTACAAATATACAGTGACAGAAAGTGTATTTATCTCGTTTGAAATTATGCCATATTAACTGAAAGGTGGCAGTATGGACAAGCATTACTTTGCTGTGTCTGGTCAACTTGCCGAACGAGGAGAAGCTTGCAGGACAGGAGAAGCTTGCGTGTGGTGGCTCGCAGGACAAGGAGAAACTTTTGACTAATGCAAGCTCTCCCTCGCTCAGACTAGAGTAACTTCAACAGTAACATCGAGTCCAACTCAGTAAATGCGCTTATGCGGCAACGAGTTAATGAGGAGAGAGAGAGGTAGTTTGAGTAACTTAGCTAGTTACTGTAACATCACATGTCCCAATGCAATATGAGTCCATAACATAATAAATGAGGCTTTGCATGTTACCATACTTATGTTACTATCCACTATGAAGGTAGTAACATAGTCTAGGGATATGTGTATGTTACTCTCCATTGTGGCTAGTCTTAGGCGGTGGACGCGCAACAGTTAATTCGGTGTCAGATTGCCAGAAGCATACACTATACTAGTACTATTATTGTTCGACTACCTGAAGAGGCGAACAGCCAAGCGCCAAGTTTACTAGTACTAGTACTACTACTATAGAGGTATGTACTATACTACTAGGAACCGGATGGAGGAGCGTATTCACTCTTATTATATTTTAAAAATGTGATAAAGCAATCTTCAACACATTTCGTTCTATTCGAGGGTTCCCGCGTGTGATAATGGAAGTTGATTGCATGGAACACTCGCCACAATTCTTGCTTAATTCTGGCTCATATCCTGTTACAAATAGGAGCGCTCAGTCATATTTCCTATTTTTTTGTTATTCAGCATGTAAACAGGTCAGCAAACCTTGCGGCGCATCTTTGTGTGAACCATGCTTGCTGCACTTTGAATGTGGCGAAGAGCTGGATTGATGAAACACCTCGCTTCCTTCTTCTTTTTTGTGGGGTACCTCGCTTCCTAGTGACCAGTCTCTTGGCTGATCGTCCTAAGAATGCTTATATATGAATAATGCTCTCTCAATTACCGCAAAATAGATTAAGCCATATTAACCGGAAAGGAGGGAGTATGGATTAGCACTACTTTTTGGTGTGTCCCGTCAACTCGCAGAACAAGGAGAAGCTCGCTTACGACTTTTGACTAATGCAACCTACCCTCGCCCAGGCGGTGGACATGCATGAGTTCATTCAGTGTCAGGTTGCTAGAGGCATACACTGTAGTACCCAACATGCGGAGTACCATCATTGTTCAACTTCACGAAGAGGCGAAGAGCCAAGCGCAAGGCTTACTAGTATGAGTAGTACTACTACTAGAACCGCATGGTGGAGTGTCTGTACTCTTATTTTATTTTAATCTCTAATAAAGTACACATTTATTTGGGAGAAGGGCGGAAAACGGCAGCCCAATAGTATAGTATTAAAAAACATCAAACATGCGATGATGATATCAATCAACCATGCTCGAATATATCTTGGCCTCCGTGCGAGCCCGTCTGTGTGTTCTCGCTCCTCGTCTCTCTCAAGGAACAGCGGGTTGGTCATTTTGCCATCAATTGAGATCGGTTTGCTCACACTTCGGTCCCACATGTCAGTGATATGCCAAGAGGAGGTGCGTTGACCAACTGGCCATACACATACTTGGTTTTGCACCTTCATACTACTCCTCCCTCTGTCACAGTTTACAGGGCACGCTTCATTTCTCTCAACTAGTAATAATGTATGTGCAATGCACGTTTATATTAGGTAGGATATTTGTTGCACGTTATATTAGGTAAGATATATCTGTTGCACATTGGTATTTGGTAAGATATCAATTACTTCTTCACGGGAATGGTAGGATATTAATGACATGGAAGATTTCAAGGGATAGGTTGAGTCAAAACAAGTTTATAACCAATGGTAGTGGTGGGTAATTAGAGCGTTAAACGTGTTTGGTGCTCAACATTGGAGCGATTTGAACCGCTACATAACATGATTTGACGATCGAGATGGTTTGGATCTGCCCATTTGGGTCTTTTTATATTGGTATAGATATAGATATAGATATAGATATAGATGCATTTCCACCACCAGAGAGACTTTAGATGTGTTTAGTTTAATGCTCAATTAATAGGGTGTGGTAACCGCAATCAAGTCCACAATTTTCTATCGATGTAGAGTGGAGTAAGTGCATGCATGTGTGTACCCGGGGTGGAAGCACTGCATGCATGTGTGTACGCATTATTTCCTCTAGTAATAGACGTCGTGCTATAACTACCAATGCTATGTTTCAAGCCAATCGCTAGTCGCCTTGGTCCCAGAGATTTTTTTAAAGCACGCTCTATAAACAGTGACAGATGGGGTAGTATGCACGGATTCAAAGAAGAGCGTATTGATGGTTGCTTCTTCCAAGAACTTACAGTGGGAAAGGTGGGGCTTATGATTTGATTGCTCATTACTCACTATTAATGCGGTGCAACGACCGGGCTGAGACTCCCATGCGGTTGTGCACTACTCCCTTGGTTCTTAAATATACTCTGGAGTATTTGTCTTTCTAGAGATTTCAATGAGTGACTACATACGAAGAAAAATGAGTGAATCTACATTCTAAAATATGCCCATTTGAAATTTGTAAAAAGAAAAATATTCAGGAATGGAGGAGTATAATTTTGTGCATGGCACATGGACCCGGATGCTGCAGAGGCTTCTGGCAATGCTATCAAGCTTCCAACATTTTGTTTACATAATTGACGTACTATTCAAATAATTTTCTATCGACATGAAATTGTACAACGCTCTAAGTTTTCAGCTTTTGTTTCGTGTGTCTTGCCATTGATGCTCTTTCGGAAACAATAAAAAACTAACTTCCTTGCTAATGCATCTCAATGATTAGCAGATCAGAGCTAATATTTACATCACAACTGAAGACAAAGTTGTGAGAAGGTGTTAAATTAAAATTGATCCATGCTTTCATTGGCAGCAACGTCCCCCCAGCTCTGTCTAAATCAACAAGGCATGTTGGGAAAAAAAGTAGCTGTCTGGAGCATGCAACATTCCGATCATTTTGAGCAGTTCCACTAAAATAGAGCTGAGCGTCCCTGTTCCAAAGATATTAAGTGTGATTACCATAATAGAGGACTATTGATGAAACAATAAACACACAAATAGAAGCCGGTCACCTTTGCAGTCTCTCTTAAGACTAACTAGTTGGAGAAGATTAAGCAAATAGTTGGAGAAGATTAGGCTCGGAGTTGGATGAGGAGGATAGAGAAAAACCAATCTCCTTTTGTGAAGTCGCACTGAAATGTAGAGACATTGCCCGTGTGACATTTTAGTACAACTGCACAAAACACTCTTAAGAAAAAAGTGATTTGTGTAGTTCACCAAAAGGTCGCAATAGCAACGAGGTGAAATGGATAGCCGTGTTTGCAAAAAAGAGGTAGAAAGGAAATACTTACTGGCCAATAACAGTTTATGACACATACAATGACAAAAAAGAAGCATATTCCTTGTCCTAAGGGAAGATAACAACATGGTTGTGTTTGTCTAAAACGGTGTGAGGATGAGATTGCAATATGGAAAGTACGTCGGACGAGTTACGTTTGGGGCAAAGAACTATGGAAGATCCACATGCAGCGACATGGGAAGACGGGCAGTGGAGCAAGCCCAGAGGGGACACCTGGGGGTCGTCGGGATGTAACTAGGTGAGCGGCGGCGGGCGGGGTCTGCCCATACTGCGGCAGCAAGCAGGTGGCGTAGGCCCTATCGCACCGGATCTTGGTCAGAGAGAATGGCAGGTATCGCAGATCAGGACGTGCTGCCTCGGCGCTGTCGAATGGTGAAACGATGCACATCCTCCCTTTTCCCTGGCGAACGGGATGCGGCCAGATTAGTGACCAATGGTGGGAGAGAGAGAGGCCACCGCCACCTTGTGTGAGATACTCTAAAGAGAGACAACCCAGGCAGGCAGGCTCCATTGTATATAGTGGAGCGGACTACCTTTTTCTCCATAAAAATCATTGTATATTTTGTGTACGTGCCATTGAGCGATATAACTTTATTTAAAAATAACGCGCCAATGCATCAAGTCAAACTTTGTTTCATACACGACCTCCGTAGGTAAATAACCGCTACACGGGTTCAAATTAGCACATGGGCAGCCATTTTCGTACAAAAATGAGCTCCACCGTGTACCCGCGTGGGTGTGGCTAGGCACGAAGCGTGAGTATGTGCACCTATTCTCTTCGTGTACGTACACCACCTACGTGGGGTTGTGTGAGAGAGATACAAACGTAGAGAGATATAGTGTGTGGGTTCGTGAGTGGTTTTGGGGGGGGTCATTCAAAAAATGTAACATATGCAATGTGTGTGAAATAGAGTCCTAGCTATATCATATATATAGAGGGAGCGATCCACGAGAAGAGAGTGGAGGTATCATCGGCTTGAGGTATCCATAGAATCGAAGAGAGGGATGATGTGTGTGTGTGCGCGCGCGATCTATAAAGAGTGCCATCGAATTTGTGGGTGCCCATGTCAAAGATATAGAGTGGTTGGCCTACTAGAACGTGAGAGGGGATAGGTGCAGTTTATCTCTATGGCATGGATACCTACCTATAGTGCTCGACTATCGATGTGTGGTGGGGGAGGCCTAATTAATTATAGAGGTACAATGGCTGGTATATGTGTGTAGGAGGAGAGAGGCCTACCTTATGTATTAAGGGAGATCGATCGACATCCATGCATATGTGTAGGAGAGGAATAAGGTTGGGAGAGAGACAAAGCTAGAGTGTTGGAGGGGGTGGTAGTGGAGTTGCTTCTAACAAATGGTGGGAGACAGTGGTGGACCTAGGAATGGGCCAGGCCCCAGGCGAACTGGGCCAAGGCCGTGGAAGCTTAGTTGATTGTAGCGTTTAGTAGCTACAGTGTTAAAATATACAAAGGAGATGGGCCTTACACGCCAGGCCACCGCCCCTTCTGCCTGGGGCCTGAATCCGCCCATGGTGGGAGAGGCTTGCTAGACAAATGGAGGGCACGCCTGCAATATCAATAAGAGAGGGGATGGCTGCCTATCTGTGCATGTGCGTGCGAGATATGGGTCAGGAGGCATGCATGAATGATGAGGGGGGCGATATGGTTGTGGTAAGCAGATGTAACTACCTAGGAAGATCAATTGTCCTTTCTCAGAGAAAGGAAAGACATAACTTGTGAGGTACGTTGATCGATGGGTGGGGGGAAATAGTTAAAGTCGACCCAGGCATATGTAGGGAGATCGATCGGTATACATGCATGTATGTGTTAGAAGCAAATAAGGCACTGGGAGAAGCATAGAGAGAGAGGGAGGATGCATCTAGGAGGTGGTGCGAGAGGCATACTATATCGAGGGGGAAGGAGTGTGCGAGTACGAGATCGATGAAAAGAGTGGTGGGAGTGACGCATGGACGGTGAGAAGAGAAGAGGGGAATCTTGTGTTTGTGGTAGGCACACCTGGCTAGAGAGGCATATCGATCGATGTGTGCCGTAAAAAGGAGCTGGGGGCCTACACACACCATGGGTGAATGACCTAAAGTGAAAAGATGAATTTGCGTGATGGAGCTAGAGAATGCTGAGGGGGGTGAGAGGGATGCGGGCGTGTGCATGCACGAGAGAAAGTTAGCGCTAGCTACAAAGATAAGAGGATTGTGTGGGTGTAAAAGAAGAATAGAGATCATAATTCATTATAAAAAGCGAATTTGGATATTTGAAGAATTTATCATAGTGTTTTAAACCGATGCATGCATGAATATATATATATATATATATATATATATATATATATATATATATATATATATAACGGTGATACACATGATGTGGTTATGAACATGTTATACTACATATAATATATTTTATCTCTACTCTTATAAAAAATAGAGTTGTTGATGAGGGTGTGCCTGCCATCCTGCAATATAGGTCGTCCAACTTATATCTGATGGATAGGAAGGAAACTATGGCAATTTTGAAAAAATATACCAACACCCCTCTCCATATTTGCAAATAAGCCCTCCCCTTGATCATGTTGATGTTCCGTGGAACGCATGGGCATCTTGCTAGTACTACATATAATATATAGAACATTGATTATAATTTTGGCTAATGTGTGGCTTTTGTAGCTCAAGGCTAAATACTTGTCATATTATAGGGGCGAGGCACTATACTTTGTGTGATAAACATGGTGTACATATGGAACATGGTTTAGATTATGAATATATAGTTAGTGCATCAAATGTACTATTATTTGGAATCAACATCAAGTGTATTCAAAAAATTGAATTCGAGTTCATATAGTACACATATTTCATATCTATCTCTATAGTAGTCATGTGGTGTGTTGTTAAGGTAATACATGAATGATGGTTGAAGTTGGCAACAATCATGATTCTAGATTCTTATTGAAATAAAGAAATGAATTCAAATTCAGTTCGAATTGCAGCAGTAGTATAAACATCTGGAATGCGCTAAAATGTTGGTATGAGTACATTACATGCATTATACAGCCAGCGAAAAATTTTAATTGGACATAACATGGATTCACACTCCCTCCTTCCATCTATATAGGGCCTAATGCGTTTTTTAAGACCGCCTTTGACTATTGACAAGATTAATAGTACATGACATGCACAATGTGAAAATTATATCACTGAAAGCTCCTTTCACACACGAATTTAATGGTGTGCTTTTGTGTAAGTTGCATGTCATATATTATTGATCTAATATTTGGTCAATGTTAGCCTCAAAAAACGCATTAGGCCCTATATAGATGGAAGGAGGGAGTAGCTTTGAATAGCATTTGTATAGTAAAATGGGACAAGACTCTCTCTTTGTGTGGTGTGAATAGTTTTACTTTTTTTGTTTTTTTCATTGAGGGAAGTGGGAATTGATTTGGTACGTACAAGTACAATATTACACGTTAGGCATGTCCCTAAAATTCAACCCACGCCTTGTGATATCCTGAAAATTCAGATATCGTGCTCCCAAAACTGGCGCCTTCACAACCCGCGCCTTGCTATCCCGAAATTACAACACGCGCGAAAACTCCCTCCAGCTGCTAAATCCCGACATGCAAAATCCTCCTTCTAACCCTGAGCCGAAAGGGCCGCTAGTTCCAATCGGTGGGGGTACTTTTGTAACACACCCTACATTTTGGACAAGTGCGTCCCTTAGTCATGGTTCCCCCTCCCATTGCCTCCTTTTCGCCATTCGAAATCCCATGCCGCCATAACCTCTCTGCTCCAGCCATGAAACCCCACCCTCCTTCGTCCCCCACCTCACCGTTGCCCAGCCAGAGACTCTTCCCCGATGACATTGTCCACCGCAACAGCTCGACGTCCCTCATCCACCTCCCCGGATGAGGATCCGTCGTCCATCTCGTCGTCCCGCCGGTTCAGCCGCCCTGTTCTCCACCTCCAAGGAGCTGCTCCGATGATCGCCTTGTCTATCGCGGCTGCTCCATCCCCATAGGGCCGCCTTAACCTGCTCCACCAGAACCGCAACATCCTCACCGACTCCTCGGACGAAGCTGAGGCCTACTCGGCGTCACCAAAGAGGTTGTACACTCATCGCATCGCACATTCTCCTTAACTCAACCTCCCGGCATCGACAGTGCTCCATCCCGCACCTCCATGGAGCGGCTACCCCGAAGCCGGCGCCGCGGGCGACATCTCGACGGCGGCTTTCCCCCAGTGCGAGGCCCCTTCGGCGGCGGCGGCCATACTAGCCGGATCTACTACTGTTGCTCCGCCTCTTGCTCGCTCGCACTGCTGCTGCTGCTCTCCCCCTCGCTCGTGCGGCTGCTCTGCTCCAATTTAGCTACACTTCAGTCGACTGAATCGACTTTTGGGTCAGTCGATTTTCAGGGAGTGGAGGGCTCGCCAGAGTTTAGGAAGAACCACCCGCAGCGGGGAGGGGGGCTTGCCGGAGAGGTACCCCACTATCTATCTTAGGGTTCAGGGTGGGGGCGGTGGTCGCCGACGGCGGGGGCTCGGTGGTGGGGCGGTGGCTTGGGGATCGCCAGAAAAAAAGATCGGCGCGGGGGGGCTAGAGGGCTGGACGGGGCGGCCGCGGACCGGCGGTGGGGAGTTGTTTCGGGGCGGCGAGGCGGCGCGGGGGGCGGTGGTAGCTGGAGCCTCAGGGGGGTGAAGGTTGAAGATGAACTGCAGGCCCTCCCTAAACTACATGTCAAGTGCCTCTCTGCTACCATTGCGTTCAGTTTCAACAGTAACATTCAGATTCCACAGTAAATTTCAGTTTTGACAGTTAAGTTTGGAGTCAACAGTTTTTACCTCATCTGCTATAGTTAGGTGGTTTTTGGTGATGTAAATTTTACATCTATTTTACATCATCTATTGGAGATGCTATTAGAATCCCACTTGAGATTAGCGATGTATGTCTTGTGCTGCTTTAGCCTTGACGTCTTACGGCTCACCAGAGTTGCTCCAACGACAGAACAATCCATCACAACAGAGCAGTGCCCTGGACGCCGTCTACAGATTCCTCAGATCTTCCTCCACACCTCCGACAGCCACCTCTGCCTCAACTTCTTCAGCGACCAACCCAATGATGTTGAGGTCAACATGGCTACGGCAAAGAGGTTGTACACTGGTTGCATCACTTATTACTCTACATTCATGCCGATCCATTATTGCTATTTTGGTTCAACAGAAAAACATAGCAATAGGAAATTTTCCTATGGCACTCTACTATTCAATTATTCCTGCATTTTGTTGAAAGGAATGGAGCAAAACATCCACCTGGACCTACTTTTCAAAATCCTATGCATGAAAACAAGACCAAGTGCATTAGTGGCAGAATAACATTCTAACTGTACACGCTTTCATATGGTTTCACTTTATTTTGGCCATGTTTCTTTGCATTCTTCTGCTCTTCCAATTCCTATGAACACTACAAAAAATACACTTCGGTGATGATACGTGTTTGTCACAGTAGGTCACTTTTTTTGTCATGCATGTACATCCATGACAAATTTATGACAGAATCAAGATAGTCATACATGTGCTGTCGTAGAAGTGTTCCATGACATTACCAAAATTATCATCACGGAAGTGTCCACTTCCATGACAATAAATCGCGCGTCACAGAAGTGCTTTCGTCAAGGGTGACAGACACGTGGCATCCACCGTAACGGAACGCCGTTAAGCTATTAGGTCGGGTTTTGGATCCGATAACCCGTTAACAGCCCCGACCAATGGGGATTTTCCACGTGTAAAATCATCATTGGCTGGATGAAACACGTGTCGGCTCATCGTTGGGACAGATGTCAACCACTCATTGGACGGAAGGTGCCTATGATACGTCGACACATGGCACGGCCCAACAGAGGCCCATTCCTGTGAAAAGGCCAGCCCGTTTGACTTGGTCAAAAGCTGGCGGGTCGGCCCATGGAAAGCCTGTTAACGGCCTGTTCGAATATCGCCCATTTACAGCCCGCTAACCCAAGGCCCGTTACACCCTATCCGAATTAGGCCCAGTAGCGTCATCTGGGCCATCCAATATGATTCCAGCCCATTTTCACTTCTGGCCCATGTATGGCCCATGACGTCTTTTGGCCCATATGAGGCCCTATGTAACTCTTGGCCTACTAACGGCCCGTGGTGAAACTGGGCCGTAATGAACAGTGTATCACTTTACACCCATTAACGGCCCATGGTGAAACTGGCCCGTAATGAACAGTGTATCACTTTATACCCATTAACGGCCCGTTATTTCATTGGGCCGTTTCCAGCCCATGTTATCTTTCGGCCTTCTTAGAGCCCATTTATTCTTGGGCTCATTTCCAGCATTCGTTTACTTGCGGCCTGTTACTGTCATTTTCTGCTTGTCGGCCAAATTCAGCCTGTGGTTACAGTCGGCCCATTTGTGGTCCATTAATACATTGGGCCGATTTCATAGCGTCATCAAATACGGCCTATTAACGATGGCCCGTTATGGTCGGCCCATGAACGGACGATTCCATCTCTAGCCCATTTACAGCCATAATGCGGTCTGTTTGGCCAATTGATTATACGACCCGTATAAGGCCCATTGATAATACGGCCCGCAGAAGGCCCATTCTTTCTATGGCCCGTAGAAGGCCCATTGTTTCTACGGCCCGTAGGAGGCCCAGTGTCAATACAGTAAATATTAGCCCATGGTTATTGTGGCCTAGTTTTAAAAAAAATAGGTTATTGCAGCCACTAGCTAACCGCGGAAAAAGAACTTCAATGACTACAAGCAAACAAATAAACAAGAAAACAAGGAAATAAATAAGCAAGCAACTAACGCTAGGCTATCACGGCTATTACACATATTACATCCATTGGGCATCAAAGTTCTCTACTAGTGCAAATATAGGGAACAAATCAACATATCATATACACTGGTTGTCAAAGTTGGCGACTAGCGCAAATAAACGCCGCAGCCAAACAAATCCAGAACAGAAACCACTTCAGAAGATCTCAAGAAACAATATCCTGGGTACCCATAATGCTGGCAAGATGCTTAGCAAGCTTATAAACTTTCTCTTGTTTGGCACTTAAATCCTCCAACACTTGCTGTTGCACCAGAAAATATGCATCTGAATTCTGCAGGGACTTCCTTAGTCCTTGAGCTTCCTGTCGCAGCACATCTGATCGATGTCTTTCAACTTGAAGTTGAGACTCAAGAAGATGAACTAATTCAGGCAGCGAGTTCGAAGAGCTTGTGCCAGCAGTAGTGGCCAGTAACTCGAACACTACATCAAGACAGGACTTTTGGGTTCCCTCACTGTAGTCAAGATAGTTTTTATCAGCTTTCTTGGAGACCAACAGGGATGTCTCACTATCTTTAACCTTATCTGCATTACTTACTTTACCATTGGATAACGCGGTACTGTTCTCCAATATTTTGTCCGCATTCTAAAAGAGAAACAAGTAGACACATCACATGTTTACCATGTTGTATATGAAACTCATTTTGGTAAATGAGTTCAGTAGTAAAGTGGATAGGATAACAACATGAAACAAACATATATCTATGTACCATGGTCACTTTATGGTCTATACCATTCTAGTTTTTGTTGCCAAATCAAGATAGAGACACAGTTCAAATAATATTTGTTCATGACAAAGCAGAATAGACAGAATATAAGTGTGGGTAACTATAGAGCAATAACAACACTTGTAATGTGCATGACATGAGAACATAACTGTTTATTCAATTGAAACTGAAATCAACATAGAGCAGGTTACAATAGCAAACCAGTTAAAGAAACAGGTTTAAAACATACCTGTTGCGCCATTGGAGTTTCAATTCCATCCCTCAAATTTGAAAATAGTTGGTATGAGTACAGTCATGAAAGAGCAAAGGAGTATGAACCATAGCTACAAAACCTGACCTAAGAACAAATCTTCTTCTCCTATAAGCGTTGAGTTGGGATTCAGAGTGGTGGTCCTCGTGCTTTGGGCACTGCAGTTCCCTTACTAACTGCTCGAGTTTGGGTGCTCTGTGGTGGAGACGGTGCTGTGTCAACTCGAACTGGGTTACTATCTGCCGAGGTTGGGGTTAGAAGGGGTGTAGCTGGTTCTCTGTCCAATTGGGTAGGGGTACAATCTGCGAGAGTCTGGGTTATGTGTGGTGGATCTGGTCCTTGGGCAAGTACAACCGTGGTTCTATCTGCATCAACTGGTAGCACTATCTTTTCTGAAGACTGTGTTGTTACTCCCTTAGATACTGCCATCATGCTCTCTGATTCAAATGGCTGATAAACAAGAAAAGTAATTGAAAGTATAGACATTCTATGATAGACAGGTGCAATGGATAGTGGGGAATAAAAGAGGGCATGAAATAATTCATATTTATGTTGTCTAACCAAACAGGATAGCATGACACAATTTCACATATATGATGGCTAACTAAACAGGATAGCATGACACAATTTCACATTATGATTGCTAACTAAAAAAGATGGAAAGACATAGTTCAAAATATGAGAGTATGTAAACAGGATGACATGACATAACTATATAATGTGTTTATTAAATAGGTTGGCATGCCATAATTCACATACATTCATGGATAGAATGCCATAATTCAAAATATGATGACTGTAAACACTAAATAGGATGAGATGATATAACTATATGATGTCTTTATTAAATGGGTTGCCATGTCAGATAGATGATGTGTATGTACTATGTAAACATGATGGCATGATATAATTCAAATATATGATTTATATAGTAAGCAAGTAAGCAGATGGAAATCCATATATGATGTAAAAACTAAGCAATGCAAGACAACATGCATGACATGGGTAATATAACCCTGCCAAGTTTGAGCATAGACCTCAGGGGGAAAATAGGACTAGTCATCAGTCTCTGAATCCTCCTCTGAGGAGCTCTCTGTAACCAGCAAGATGTCTGCTTCAGCAGGTAGCATTGTGTGCTCTGAATACCTTGTTTTCACTCCAGATACTTCCATCACCACTTCAAATGGTTGATGCACAGGAAGAGTAGTTGAATATACAAACGTTGTCGCCAAATGGAACACGTAATACAAAAAAATGATAGCATGATATAATTCACATACATGATGATTGGCTAAACAGCATGGCATTGCATAATTCACATATATAATGCCTTTGCAACAAGATAGCATTGTATAATTCACATATATAATGTCTTGCAACAAGATGGCAATGCATAATTCACATATATGGTAATTAGACACTGAACAGGTGGCATTCACACAAAGCATGTCTAAAATAATCAAATGGCATAGCAATG
>NC_041392.1:530404129-530406636 GCF_002162155.2 Triticum dicoccoides
AGATAGCATTGTATAATTCACATATATAATGTCTTGCAACAAGATGGCAATGCATAATTCACATATATGGTAATTAGACACTGAACAGGTGGCATTCACACAAAGCATGTCTAAAATAATCAAATGACATAGCAATGTGAGACACCATACACACGATATGAGCAACATAACCCTGCCAAGTTAGAGCATACACCTCGGGGGGGGGGGGATAGGACTGGTCATCTGTCTCTGAATCCTCCTCTGAGGAGCTATCCGTAACCAGCGAGATATGTGCTTCATCAGATAGCATAGTCTGCTATGAAGACCTTGTTTTCACTCCAGAATTTGCCATCACCGTGTCAAATGGCTGATGCACACGAAGAGCAGTTGAATGTAATAACATTGTTGACAAATGTAATATGTAACGAAAAAAAGGATGGCCTGATATAATTTACATATAAGATGACTGGCTAAGCAGGATGGCATTGCAAAATTCACATATATGATGCCTGGCTAAACAAGATGGCATTACATAATTCACATAAATGATGAATAAACTAAACATATGGCATTCGCACAAAGGATGTCTAAACTAAGCATATGACTATTTGATGTATAAAGTAAGCAATGCAAGACACCATATGCATGATATAACCAACATCAGCATGCCAAGTTAGAGCGAAGACCTAAGGGGGTAAATAGGAGTTGTCTTCTCCTTCTGAATCCCCCTCGGAACAGATATCTTCCTCTCGATTACAATCCGAAATGCGTGGAGGGGGGCTGCCTTTGCGCCTACCATGGAGCGACGTCTGCATGAAATTTTATTGCCACACAAGGCTCGTCTCTTTTGCTCTACATGTTCAGTTCCATTGTTTACAATAACTGTCATGCATAGGAATAAAAATAGTGAGATTATGTAAGGAGTGCATGCGGAAATCCAGAGTGATGGTAGCAACCTGTGGATAGACCCAAAACCAATAATAGCAGGCAGATAATGGCTTCAGTTAAAAAATACAGATAATGGCTTCTTTACTGTTTGTTTCCCACCCAACATGAAACTCATAGTAGACACTGAAGATTAACCAGATAGTAGATAGATACTATTGATAGCGGCCCCGATATGTACCCCACAACCATTTAAAAACTCAAGTTTGACCATTAGTTTGGAGCTGACTCAGAGTCTAATTGGTGAACAGGAAGATAAAGTAGCATGTAATATTAAGCGATGCATAACGTAAGCAGACGCGAAAGAGTGCGACCTCTCTTGCGGACCCGTGTAGTCCTCGAGGTCATCTGCTCGGTTGATGATGGTAGTGCTTCATGGCTGCCAGCAGCGGGGAAGAAGATCTGAGGCGGCGAAAGACAATCTGGAGGTCGGATCCCTGCTGTGCGGGACCCTTCTGTCGTTGTAGCAGCTGAGCTGGGGTGGACGACGGCGCAGCAGGAGCGGGACAAACCACGCAAGGTTTTCTTTGACAACTATCTATAAGAGAAGTAATTCTGTAAGGGCTCGTTTGAATTGGAGGATTACAACAATGCATGGATAGGAAATAGACAGGAATAGGATAGGAATGCACGTGCAAAATAGAGAATTAAAAAACACAGTATTTCTGCCAATCTGGGTGTTTGATTCACAACAATTGGAAGATCACATGATGCAAAGAAGCATGGTGAGATTAAGTCAAACCACAAGAAAATGTACGGTTATAATGCTATTATGCTACTATCTCTTAGTCTTGTGCTTCATGAATAGGAATTTGAAAAGGAGGACAAGTGAAAATTAAAATTCCTACGTTTTTTCTTTCAAGGAGACACTAAAGGAACAAATCCGTGTGCTCAGTGGACAATATATATAACATGTAGAGTAAAAAAGAGATGCAACAAGTGTACAACCTCTTTGGCGAAGCCATGTCGATCTCAGCGTGATTGGGTTGGCCGGTGAGGATGCTCCGGCTGACTTGGCTGTCGGAGGAGGGGAATAAGATCTTAGGCGTCTGGAGATGGAGCATGAGGTACTGCTCCGCTGTGATGGAGGGTTTCGACGTTGGAGCAGCTCCGGTGAGTTGTATGACGCCGAGGCTGAAGCAGGACAAGAGAGACAATGAACAACGTTAACCTGAGTGGAATTCTAATAGCATCTCCAATACATGACGTAAAATACATAACCACAAAGTGCTAGATGTAAAATACATCAGCCGCTCATCTCTAAACTTAACTGTCGAAACTGAATTTAACTATCAAAACTGAACTTAACTGTCAAAACTGAACTTTACTGTCGAAACTGAATTTTGCTGTCGAAACTGAATTTTGCTGTCGAAACTTGACGCACTAGCAAGGTGAGGCTACACGTCGGTCGACTAACTTTTTCATCTCTGGTCAGTCGATTTTGCAGCCGATGGATACGAAATCAAGGGCTTGCGGTTCATCTTCAACCTCCACCCCCCTGAGCCGGCCAAACAGCAGCCCCCCACCGCCCATGGTGCGCCGCCCCACCCGCCCCGAAAACACTCCCCACCGCCGGTCCGCCG
>NC_041392.1:530407070-530432459 GCF_002162155.2 Triticum dicoccoides
GCGATCCCCATGCCACCGCCCCGCCAACGCCCTGCCACCGCCTGCGACCACCGCCCCCATCCTGAACCCTAAGATAGATAGTGGGGTACCTCTCCAGCGAGCCCCCCTCCCCGCTGCGGCTGGTTCTTCCTTCACCCCGGCGGCATCGGAGTGAAGTGTAGCTAAATTGGAGCAGCATCGCAAGCAAGAGCAAGAGCGAGAGCAGCAGCGCGAGCAAGAGCAATAGCAAAAGCAGACCAGGCAGGGGACCGAGAGCAAGAGCAGAGCAGCAGCATGAGCAAGAGCTAAAGCAGTAGGAGGTCCTGCTGATGTGGACGTCACCGCCGAGGGACTGAGCGTCGGCAGCATAGTGAGATCGAATCAAGAAGAAAATGCGATGATTAGTGTACAACCTCTTTGGTAGCGCCGATTAGGCCGCAGCTTGATCCGAGGAAATGGTGATGATGATGCTCTTCCGGTGGTGCATGTGAAGACAGTGGTGTGGGAATGGAGGTGGCGTGAAAGATGAGGGGAACATCGGGGAAGCTCCTTGGAGGTGGAGGATGGGGTGGCTAAACCGGCGGGACTATGAGATCGACGAAGGATCCTCATCCGGTACGATGGATGAGGGACGTCGAGGTGTTGCTGTGGACGATGTCGTCGGGGAAGAGGCTCCGGCTAGGTGGCGGGCGGAGCAGGGTGTGGGGTTTCGTCGTGGGTTTTCGCGGCCTTGGTGTACGAATGGGTGGGCGGATGGAATGGCAGTGGGGAACCATGGCTTAGAGATGCGCTTGTCCGAAATGTGGGGTAAGTTACGAAAGTACCCCCACTGATTTGAGGCGGTTCTTTCGGTTCAGGGGTACCACAGGCATTTCGCGTGTCGGGATTTCACAGGAGGTGGGAGTTTTCGCGCGTTTTGTAATTTCGGAATAGCAAGGCGCGGGTTGAGATGGAGGGAGTTGTCGGAGCACAACGAGACAAAGATATATCTTAAATATTTCAGGCTAACAAGGCGCGGGTTGAAATTTCCGGACAAGCCTAATGTGTACTGTACCAAATCAATGCGCCCTACAAATGTCATTCAAAACTTTGAATTCATGTTATGTTCAATTAAAATATTTCGCTACATGTATAATGCATGCAACCTACTACTCAAATGAACGTTTTAGTGCATTCCAAATGTATATACTACCGCTTCAATATGAACTAAATTTGAATTCATTTCTCTATTTGAATAAGATTTACTGTAATGATTGTTGTGAAGTCAAAGCATTTGAATTTGTTTATCTGTTTTAATAAGATCTACAATCATCATTATTGTCAAGTTAAACCATCATTTGTGTATTATCTTCACAGCACACCACATGATTAGTCTCGAGTTACATATGAACTATGTGTATTATATAAACTCGAACTAGATTTTTTGAATCCACTTTATTTTGATTTCAAATCACATTACATTTCTAGATCTAGCTAGATCTTCATAATCTAAACCATATCTCATATGTATAATGTGTTTATCACATTATGTATGGTGCCCCGCCCCCTACGCCTACAAGTATTTAGATGTGAGTTGCAAACACCACACATTACCACAAATTCAAATAAAATGTGAGAATGTTCGATATATAGTATTGTTTAGATTGTTCGATATTTAGTTGTAAGCTGCAAACGCCACACATTATCACAAATTCAAAAAAATGTGAGATTGTTTGATGTATAGTATGGTTTAGATTGTTCGGCATTTAGCTGTGAGTTGCAAACACCATGCATTATCACATTATGGTATAACATGTGCACAACACGTGTATCACCACTATATTCATGCATGCAATGTTTAAAACACTATGATCTCCTATTCAAATATATGAATCCACTTTCATATCAAATTATGATCTTTGTTAGTCTCTTACACCCACACAATCCTCTAACCTGTGTAGCTACCACAAACTTTTTCTCGTGCATGCACACGCCCTCCTCGCCCTCCCCCTCCCTCGACATTCTATCCATCGGGCACAATCATTTTTTTTCTTTAGGTCGTTCTCCCAGAGTCTCCACAACTCCTTTCCGACACACACCGATCGATAAACCTCTCCAGCGATGCCTGCCTACAACATACAAACACACCTTCAATCTCCTCCTTTATGTGTCCTTGCCTCGTGTCTCTCATATGGTTAGACACACGTGTAAACTCTCGCCCCTCTTTTCATCGCTCTCTCACAACCGCACACTCCTCCCCCTATCTAGCTAGTAGTTGGGCCTCTCGCTCCACCTCCTAGCTCCATTCTCTCTGTCTATCCGTCTTGCTGGGCCTTATTAGCCTCTAACAAATGGACGTACACCGACCGATCTCTCGCTATACATATAGCTAGCTAGGTCCTTATAACTCGTTTTTGCCCACACGTCAATCGATCACATCATTAGTTGTGTCTCTCCCTTCCTCCGACAAACAACAATTGATCTACCGATCTAGTTAGGTTTGCTTACCAAACACATGGTTCCCCTTCATCATCCATGGATGCGTCCCGACAGATCTATCACGCACAGGCACACAGAGAAACACATCCCCACTCTTATTGATAGCATTGCAGTTCCACCCTCAGTTTGTCTAGTAGGCCTCTCCCACCATCTTCGAGAAGCAACTCCATCACCCATCCAGCACTCTACCCCTCTCCCTCCCTCTCCCTCCCTCTCTCTCTCCTCTATCTCTCTCCCATCATATTTCCCGTCCTTCAGTTATGTATGGATGTCGAATGATCTCCCTCAAGACATAGCTGGGTCTCTCCTTCTCAACACATATACGAGTCGTTCTACCTCTATAGTTAGGCCTCTGCCTACCCCTCCCCCCACCCCCCCCCCACACACACCGATACATCGAGCGCTCTAGTCATGTCTCCCTGCCACACACAAACTTGGCGTGTGCCCTCTAACGTTCCGGTAGGCCAGTCGCCCTATATCTTTGACTTGTACACACACACAATTTCGATGGCTCTCTTCATCGATCTCGCACCCACCCACTTGATCCTCTCTTCAACTCTATCGATAGCTATTACCCCTCCCTCTCTTCTCGTGGATTGCCCGACCCTCTATGTATCATATGGATAGGCCTCCATTTCACACACATTGCATGCCAAATTTTGTTTGAGATGTCATCGACACATAGTCCCACAAATAATTCACGAAATCAACCCCCCACCCCACCCCAAAACAAAAAACACTCACGAACGCGGCTTGTATCTCACACACACCCACGTATGTGGGGAACGTGCACGAAGAGAAGAGGTGCATGCATGGCACATGTACTCCCGTCTCTTTCCCAACCACACCCGCGCGGGTACACGGTGGAGCTCATTTCTGTACGAAAAAGGCAGCCCACGTGGTTATTTGGCACGTGTACTGGTTGTCCACTTGCTGGAGGGAGGATTGTCTACCACAGGTGAACAAGCAAATTGCGACTTGACATGTTATGTTAAAAAAAGAGGCAAACCATGTGGGGCCTACCTTAGAGGCAAGGCTCTATACACTGGAGTACTTTTGATGTGTCCCGTCAACTCGTAGAACGAGAAGAAGCTTGCTTAGTACGTCGTCTCCCCCACCCACGGGCGCGGTGGCTCGCAGGATGAGGTGAAGCTTGCTTACTACGCCTTACGCCCGCTCCCTCGCCCATGCGCGCGGTGGCTCGCAGGACGAGGAGAAAAATTTACTACTCCCTCCGTTTACTCCTCGTCCCTACTACCTTGGTTATAGAGATTATATCATATTGTTTTGAATATATATGTCCTTTAGTAGATTTCAATATGAACTACTAGTACATACTCCAAACACTGATGTATATAGACGTATTTTAGAGTGTAGATTCACTCATTTTGCTTCGTATGTAGCACTCTCCCTCGCCCCTCGACCCTCGCCCATGTGGTGGACGTGCAACAATTCATTCGGTCTCATATAGACAGAACGATATATACTGCACTACCATTATTGCTTGACTTCCCGAAGAGGCCGAGAACCAATCGCAAGGTCAATATTTTGGAGATGCCAAGCGCAGGTTATAGGAGAATGAGTAGTAGGTGCCGCGTCATTTATAAATAAAGTTTTTTTTCTTCAGTGGCACGTACGCAATATGATAGGTTCATATGGAGAGAAAAGGAGTACATAGTCAGGACGGGCCAGCCTACACGGTTGCTTGCTGGGGTTGCTCTCTTCACACTCTCTCGCACAAAACGACTGTGGCCACATCTCTAACATCCCGGCGGATCACGTCCGCTTGGGGAAGGGGTGGATGCTTAGTGTAGATGCGGTGGCCGTCGCCGAGGGTGAAAACCCACTGTCAGCACGTTCCGATCAGGGGTCCCTACCATTCTCTCTCACAAAGCCGGTGAGGTTGCATTCGTCCCTTGCTCACTGCCGCGACATGGGTAGTAGCCGCCTCCCGCCGCCCTCCTCAAGGTTGAGCTACGTCCCTCAGGTACATCTCCCTTTACAGTCGGCTTGCACCACTGCTCCAGCTGCCCACATCACTCCCTGTGGATATTTCTCTACTTCTTTGCCCCGCACATACCTCTACTGGCTTCTACGTACTGTATTTGTGATGTGTTTATGTCCCATCAACTAGTCCCAGTAATCTTATTCTAATCACGCTTGTTTAATTTCTTTGCCACAGGGATGCTCACTCGATTTTGGTGAAACTGCACAAAATGATCCCATGGTCAAAAGGTTGCAAACTTCATTTATTAGGAAGCTCGAATGTTGCCAGCAAATTGAAGCCTGGTCAGGGTTCACGGTTCAAGGGCTAGGGAGTGCATGGATCGTTTTTTTATTTAGCTGCCTCTGTTCCAAAATAAGTGTCAACTTTAGTAGTAGTACAACTTTGTACTAAAGTTTGCACGAAGTTGAGAAACTTATTTTGGAACGGAGGGAGTACATATTTGCTATGATCTGTCAATCATTGAGATGCAATAGCATGCATGTTAGTCTCCTTTGTATTTGATGAAATGTTGCAACGGGCAACCTTGGACGCAAGATACATGTAACAGAAGCTGGAAGCTTCATAGCATTGTACAAATTTATCTCGCTGATAAATTACAGTACGTACTATACTAGTACTTCCTCCGTTCCTAAATATAAGTCTTTGTAGAGATTTCACCATGAACCACATGCGGATGTATATAGAGGCATTTTAAGTGTAGATTCATTTATTTTGTTCCGTATGTAGTGGAATCTCTACAAAGATTTATATCTACTAGGAATTCTCTATCCTCTCCTTGAGCCACATCATCAAAATTGATGTAGCCGTTAGATGAAGTAAATCAGTCCATAATAGCCGTCTGATCTTGACGTTGAGAGGCTCCGCACTAAGCCACATGCAAGCATGCAGAAATACCGTGCCAAATGCATGTGAGTGGGTTTTAAATCACATCAACATGTCTGCATGCAAGCATGCACCGGTAGCATGCATGTAAGTGAGCTTTTAAGTCCCATTAACATGTCAAAAAGAAAAATATAATCCCATTATACAGTAGGAGTTCAGGAGTTGGTTGATCTTTTTTCCTTACGTGGGATGATCTAAATGATGATGGGAGTTTATTTAGTTTGGATACCACATTTGTCATGCGGTTATAGAGTTTTTTTTGTTCTATGAAATCGATAATTTTGCGCAGAGAGATATACCGCTGTTCCGCGCCAACGCGCGGGGACTCATCTAGTAATATTTAGGAATGGATGGAGTACTATGTAAAGAGTTAGGTGTCGCGCGGTGATAGTAGTGTGAGGTGGGCCATGTAATCACTGAGCCTACGTGTTTTCACTGCTTTTGCACGCCTCCGCTGTAAGAATGGTGAAAATTGTAATCTAGTAGTAGTAGTATACCTCCTTTCACCGAAAGCATGGGACATCCAGCAGTCCTACCACCTCAGTAATAAAGACCAATGAGCCGTCAAATCACATAGACCCAGCAGTAAGTTGGACGGATGAAGCAACCATCACTCTTGCGCCTGTGAGAGGTCGCGTCCACTCTGCCCGGGCATGAATGCAGCACCGATTCTTTGCAGCGGCGCTGACCGTTTCGGGCGAGAAGCGTGCGCGGGTGATGGAGGGGCTTTGGGTGGGCCAAGCTGGTCAGGAGCGGGCGTGGCAGCTGTCCGCATGTCCCTACCGGACACGCCCGGAAATGAGAGGATGCACCGACTCTCGCGGCTAAAATCATACACTACACAACATCTCTCTATAGGAGTAGGTCGATCTGTCACTCTCTCTAACACACACATGGTGTTAAACACACACACACACACACACACACACACGCACACGCACGCACCTTGGTCCCGTTGCACCTTCTAACGTGACTTATTACACCTAGACGGAGGGAGTAGTAAGTATACGAGATACGGTGGCACACTGACTTAAGTCGAATACAAGTGGCCAAAATTTGTGTGCATGTTATAATAAGGATTCACTTAAAATAGTACGTGAGCGAACAGAGGGATCAATTGGACAGTGTTCCCGAGCAGTAGCGAGATGTGTGAGGTAAGATACACCGCTGGTGCTTTAAATTTTTCTTATTAATTTGTTTGTTTCACCCTTTGACTGGTGGTACCCAACGTACTACATGGAGAGAGGTAAGGTGACTAAGGCTGCATTATTTATGCACCACTTTGGATAGTCTTACCACCAAAGCCACATGACACAATTATGATTGAAATCCCAATGACTCCCACACACACAAAAAAACACGACATGCTTGTCACACGAATGCAGGAATGTATAAAAGGTTATGTCCCTCTTGTTGAACATAACGGGAGGGTTGTGTAGCTGGTTAGCCTGTTCGCTCACTCTCTCGCCCTCTCCCGCTGGAGCCTCATCGCTTGTAGTTGCTCTCTTCACACTCTCTTGCCCTCTCCAGATCTAAACAAGAATTCGTTGGCCTCTCACTCCCCTCACTGCTGCTCAAAGAGCCGGCAGGATCCGTTCGCCGGGAAGGGAAGGAGGCTTAATGATGTCGCCGTCGGCGAGGGACTACTGGCACAGCTGTTCACTTTCCACCCAGCGGCGGCGCGGGAGGGCCTCCGACCCATTCTTCTTCGCCGCCGTCCCATCGCCCACCGAACCACGCCCCAAGAACCTTAAGGTATAATTTACTTACTCCACATGCATTGCTCTAGCTGCATGTATACCATGAATCTAGGACATGGTTCAAAGAGGAAAGGAGTGGGGGAAAGTAGAGGGAAAAGTTGTATATAGCATGAATCTAGGACGTGGTTCAAAGAGGAAATGAAGGGGGAAAGATGTATAGCATTAATCTAGGACGTGGTTCAAAGAGGAAAGGAATGGGGGAAAGTAGTGGGGAAAGTTGTATCGCATAAATCTAGGACGTGGTTCATAGAGGAAAGGAAGGGGTGAAAGTACTAGTTCAAAAAGGAAAGGAAGGGACAAGGCTGTAGAGTTTGAGCAGGACTAGATTTGTTGCGCTCACATAGGGAAAGGCGTCTAAAGATAACAAAACTGGGACCAACACAAATATGCTCCTTGGTTGCTTGTTCTTTGTTGCAACAGACTGTGCATGACCACAGTACATCGGTAGATGCACATGGTGCTGGTGCGTCTACTGTCCCGTGCAACTCATTAGCTGTTGTTCATCTAAGGCCCTGTTTGGTTAAAAACTCCCTAGTCCCTACCTGCTGGGTTCCAGGGACTAAACATGGACTAGAGGTTATTAAATGAGATGCTAAAAGACCATGTTACCCCTAGTAATGAACTAATAGAGACAAGGTGCGATGCGTGGTAGGGGCAACTGTTGGAAAAAGTCCCAAAAAGACTCCCACGGGGTCTTCTTTCTTTATTCCCAAATGCCCACTTTTAGTCCCTAAAAGTCCCCCCTCTTTGGTTTAGATGGGACTGACACAGAGTTTTTTTAGTCCCTACACCAAAATGTCCCTGTAAACAAACACCCTCTAATAATGCCGCTGGAAAATTGATGCAATGCCACAGTTAAAAGCAAATTACATGTTTAACGAATTTTATTGTTAATATAATCTCTATGTTAATATTAATCAATGCCATCGTTTAAGAAATGCTACTGTCTTGCTTTCTTTCCCATTTAGATAAGGTAGATGCTTCTTTTTGTTGGCTTCTGTGTCATCCACCGTTATTGACCACTAATTGTTTCCTTTGCACCTCTGTGTAAAGAGGGTTATCTGCTTCACCTCATTGCCATTGTGACCTTTTGTTGCACTGCACAAAACACTTTTGTTTTAAGAGCGTTTTGTGCAGTTCAACCAAAATGTCACACCGACAATGTTGCTTGATTGCTTGATCTTAGTGGAACTGCACAAGAGGAGATCTTACTTCCTATCCGTTAAGGTGAATTTGGTTCAGATCTTCTTCTTGTGAGTTGTTTGAATTCCGCATCATGAGAGGTCAGTACTAGCCTTCTTTCACATGATTCTGCAGTGTGCATTCATATGTTGTGCTACTTGTACAATAATGTTGCTTGATTTTAGTGAACTGCACAAATGGAGACAAGACTTCCAATCTGTATGTGCACCGTAATATCCCATTGAGGTAAGATAAGGATATTTCACAACTGCTGACCTGTATTTTGCCACTTTCATCAGAAAATTAAGTTTAGTACTATACTTGTGCTCCCTAATTGACATGCCAAATCTTACATTGAAGGCGAAGCTTGTTTGTTATTGAACCAAGTGATGAAGGGGAAGAACAAGGGGAAGAAAAACAAAAATCAACTCCCGGTGCTGTCATGAAAAAGTGGTATTGTCCTTGAGAAGTGCTTCATCTGTGATGTTTTAAATATTTCCTTTCCTTTTTTCGAGAAAATAGTGATGCTAACATTTAGTAGTCCTCTTGTCTTTGCACAACAGGATCATCTTCCTCTGAAGAAGAATATGGAGTACGTGAAGTGACTAGTTCCGATTATGCCAGGATGAAGAAGCCCTGTCTATCTTATCATCAGAAGGAGCAGTTGAAGGATGGTTACATTACTCCCCACAAGACCAAACTAACTTCAGCTCAGAAGGACTGACAAAATCTCCATTTTTTGCTGTGATGCGCGAGTACAATGTTGTTCTAGGATTCTTTCTGGTGAGTTTCATTTTCCTAAAAGTGTGCTCTACATGGACCATGTATGTGCCTGTTGAAACTGTCAATTCATAGTATAGTTTTCTCTATACTAATCACTTTTTTGTATTTGTGCAAACAGGGGTGCTCATCTTGATTTCAATGGGAACTGCACAAAATGTTCATGAATACATCGAATCATTCATTTCCACCACAAGAAAGGAGGTGCCGATAAGTTCAAGGCGTTGCAACATATAAGGGTGAAATCATACAAGCTACGCACGAATTTGGTTTATTTTGGTGGAATTGCACAAAAATAATAGCTGGTTTATTTAGCACGAGGTGCCATGTCAATGTCCGAACTGATGGCAAACCCTGCCCATTCCACAATCGTAGGCATTTGATATTTTGGAATGGGACAACCTTTTGCTCATTGATTTTAGCAAGACATGTGTTTGATATTTTCGAATGGGACGCCCTAGCTATCAGCAGCGTCGATCAATTTTTTCTTTATTCTTTAGTTGTGAAGTAAGTATTGCCTCTGACATGTGAATCGCTGAGATGCATAATCATCGATTGTTTTGAATGTTCTCTATGAATTGCCAGGCCTGTGTGTTTGATTGCATTGTACAAAAACACTAAAAACCTCCTCAAACTCTTTGTACTCCTTCTGTTCCTTTTTACTTTGCACATTGTGAAAGTGCATACTTTTTTGTATAAGATTGGTCAAAGTAGAGATACTTTGGCTGCAGACAAAACTTGTATGCAGACTAGAAAGGACCGGAGGGAGTACATGTGAAACTGCTGCAAACGAGGTGATCAAACTGGGAATAATGCTAGTACATATTGTTTTGCATGTTCATCCAATGCCAGTGATACAGGAATTCGAGCTAATCAAAATAAATTCATTCATACACGGTCGAATTTCATATAAACATGCCAGATTTCATTACATTTCATACATTCTTCAACTAAAAAGGGGTGCGCTGGAGGTATAATTAATTAACCGAAGCTACCCACCTGTGTCCTGCTGAGCCGAACAGAAGCTTCGGTGACTTAACTGCAGGTGCAGTTGCATAACTGACATGTGGCCTGTTGGGCCCACGTGTCAGTCAGCCAACTACACCAGTAGTTGAGTAGAAGCAGCGTTATTCTCCAGCAGAACTCCCCGACTCCATGTCGCTGCCAAGAAGCTAACCGGCCGTTAATGGTCAACCCGCCTAGCTTGGCTTCAACAGGAGGGTAGCAGCAGTGGCCTTACTTGGACCCGAGTGGCGGCGACCTACCGTGTTCTACTCTTCCTTGTTTTCTGTCTGGCGCAGCCTCATTGGCAGCGGGGCGGGGCCCCGGCGGAGCCGGCGATGTCCTCTGTCTCGTTGCCAGCTGGCAGCACCTCAGCGGAGTGGTGGAAATCCTCCCCCGCATTGCCGGAAGGGTGGGGCCTCGGCTGAGCCGGCGGTGTACTCTGCCTTGTTGTTGGGCGGGCGGGGCCTCGGCGGAGCCGACAGTGTCCTCTGCCTCGTTGTTGGCGCCGCGGGGGCTCAGCGGAGCAGGGCCTCGTCGACGCGAGCGGAGCAGGGACTCGTCAGAGCCGGCATTGTCCTTTGCCTCGTCCTCGGTCTCGCCAAACAGCGCCTCACCCACTTCATCGCCCTCTTTGCTAGACTCTTTGTAGGCGCCCGCAGCTTCCGCCACCCGCATGCGCTCCCGCCAGCGCTCGAGGCGGCCCTTGCGGGTGGAGCGGTACGATTCGAGCAGCTCCTCCTGCTCCGCGGCGATCTGCTCCTCCCCCTACAGATGCTCCTGGAGGAGATGGTGGTTGTAGGCGGCGTCGGCCTGCGCCTCCCGGAACTTCTACTGACGCATCTGCCTCACACTGTCCATATATTGGGCACGGGCCTCGCCGATGGTCATGGTGCAATGCACCGACGAGGATGGCACGGAGGAGGGGGTTGGCGCCGGATCGTCGACTACCATGTTCTCCATTGGGACGTCGTCATCCTCCGGCTGCCTGTCGGCCAGCCGGTCGGCAGCAATGGCTGCCATCTCCTTGTGGTCCGTCGTCCGCCCGTCCCAAAGAGCGTTGGAGCGCGAGGAAGCCATGGTGGGCAGTAGTGGTGTGGACAGGAAAAAGGGAACGGATGCGGATGACTGCGGCTATGGCCGGCGCAGCAGTTTATATAGCAATGGTGGGCGGGCAGAGGGACGGACGTGTGGCACCGGAGTCGCCGCCTCGGCAACCGCGTATCATTAATGTGGGCGGCAGATGGACGGACGGATGGCACTTGTGTCGTTTGAAGGCGGAGCAATCACCTGCACCGGGAAGCGGGGCGGGCGGCACTGACTGTTTCGGGCGAAAAGCGCGCGCGGGTGAGGAGATGACTTTACTTGGAGAGGATGACAATGGGGCCCACCAGGTCCATAGCCTCACGTACGCAAGTGCCTCCTTATTACATATATATATATATATATATATATATATATATATATATATATATATATATATATATATATATATGTATAAAACTATACTCCCTTTGTCTAGGTGAATAAGTCGTATTAGAAGGTGCATCACGACCTAGGTGTAAGCAGATTGGTGGAAAAGAAGAATATTTCTCTCTTCTAAACACAACATTTAATCACAACAGTTAAGAGGATGCCTTATTAGCTACCCATGCAGGCCATCGTAATTCATAGCATGAAAAGCACTTTTATTTCTTGCCTAATAACCGCATGGACGTGCTGCATGCATTGGTCCTTGCCCGAGCAAGAAAAAGGGAGGAAAGGGGTTTCCACGGGAGACAACGAGGCAGAGGTGGAAGCGCTTGCTGGAGTTATTTATTCTGATTCCCCCTGGTTTCCTAACATCACGGTCCCACACATTGTCAACCTATGTAGTACTAGTCAATAAACGAGAGAATTGCACAAGAAGCGGCCGACAGCTGGGACCAAGAAGCTCGAGCAGTATTTGTGTTTTTGAGGTGTGAGCACTGCAGAGTTTTTCGATGTTTAGCCCAGATATTAATTTTTCTCCTCTGACAACAACAAAAACATCGCTGTAGGTATTAACTGCACGGGCTGTGGCCCGTCTAGCCCAGGCCAGATATCCATCCCAGGTATTAATTTTTTTCAAGCTGAAAATGGCTAGCCCAGCTATACTTTTTTAGGAATACCCAGGCAAGGTCAACTTGTTGTTCTCCGCCCCGCTGGGCTGCAAATCTTTCCTAGGAGGGATGCATTAGGCTTAACAAGAAAATGGGCTTTAAGAAATAATAAATGGGATGTAATTATAAAAACTGGGCAGTAACTATAAAAAATGCACCAAACACGTGATTTGAGGGAGTCCTGGATTAGGGGGTCTCCGGACAGCCAGACTATATCCTTTGGCCGGACTGTTGGACTATGAAGATACAAGATTGAAGACTTCGTCTCGTGTCCGGACGGGACTCTACTTGGCGTGGAAAGCAAGCTAGGCAATACAGATATGTGTATCTCCTCCTCTGTAATCGACCTTGTGTAACCCTAACCCTCTCCGGTGTCTATATAAACCGGAGGGTTTTAGTCCGTAGGACACAACAACAACATACAATCATACCATAGGCTAGCTTCTAGGGTTTAGCCTCTCTGATCTCGTGGTATATCTACTCTTGTACTACCCATATTATCAATATTAATCAAGCAGGACGTAGGGTTTTACCTCCATCAAGAGGGCCCGAACCTGGGTAAAAACTTCGTGTCCCCTGCCTCCTGTTACCATCCGCCTAGACGCATAGTCCGGGACCCCCTACCCAAGATCCGCCGGTTTTGACACCGACATTGGTGCTTCCATTGAGAGTTTCCTATGTGTTGTCGCCGTTAGGCTTGATGGCTCCTACTATCATCGATAGCGATGCAGTCCAGGGTGAGACTTTCCTCCCCGGACAGATCTTTGTGTTCGGCGGCTTTGCACTGCGGGCCAATTTGCTTGGCCATCTGGAGCAGATTGAAAGCTATGCCCCTGGCCACCAGGTCAGGTTTGGAAGCTTAAACTACACGACCGACGTCCGCGGAGACTTGATCTTCGACGGATTCGAGCCTCTGCCTTGTGCATCACGCGGTCACGATGAGTACGATTTAGCTCTACCATCAGACAATGTTCAGGAGATCGCACCGGCAGCCGCTCCGACCCTCAATTCGGAGCCTATTGCACCATCCATGGACGGGTGGATAGACCCTGCCACGGAGGCCTTACCCTTAGCAGCGATCGAGCCGGACATCGACCTTACCTTGCATGAGAGCCGTATTGTTAAACTGCCGGATCTTTCTCCGGCAACGAACTCCGAACCGCCTGTGCCCGTTCCTATCGAATCCGATTGGGCGCCGATCATGGAGTTTACCTCTGCGGATATCTTTCAGCACTCGGCTTTCGGTGACATACTGAATTCATTAAGGTCTCTCTCCTTATCAGGAGGATCCTGGCCGAACTATGTCCGGCCGGACTGGGATTCGGACGACGAAGAAATTCGCGGCCCACCCACCACCCACTTAGTAGCCACTGTCAATGACTTAACCGACATGCTCGACTTCGACTCTGAAGACATCGACGATATGGACGATGATGCGGGAGACGAAGAGGAACCACTGCCCACAGGGCACTGGACAGCCACCTCATCATACGATATATACATGGTGGATACACCCAAAGAAGGCAATGGCGACGAGACAGTAGAGGATGACCCCTCCAAGAAGCAACCCAAACGCCGACATCAGCGGCGCCGCTATAAGTCCCGCCAAAGCAAAAGTGGTGATACCAGCACAGGAGGTAATAACACTCCGGATAGTGCCGAAGACAACAATAACCCCCTCCAGCAAGCAGGAGGATGGAAGAGTCATCCCTCCTGAGAGAGCGGCAGATGGAGAAGTGGAGGATGATAATTACATGCCCCCTCCGAAGACGAGGCAAGCCTCAGCGATGACGAATTCGCTATGCCAGAGGACCCCGTCGAACAAGAGCGCTTCAAGCACCGGCTTATGGCCACGGCAAATAGCCTTAAGAAAAAGCAGCAGCAGCTTCAAGCTGATCAAGATCTGCTAGCTGACAGATGGACTGAAGTCCTCGCGGCCGATGAATATAAACTCGAGCGCCCCTCCAAGAGTTACCCAAAATGCAGGTTGCTACCTCGCTGGAGAAAGAAGCGTATGACGCAGCTGATCGGCCACCTCGTGGCCGTGATAGAGAGGCATTCCAGCCAAAAACTCTGCCCGCACCCCGATACCATTCAAATAAAAAAGGATGGGGAAACACACCAGACCTGTGAGACGTATTGGAGGACAAAGCAAAATATGCAAGGTCGATCTATGGATCATGGGGGCGCACCATTATGCGAGACGATAAACGTCACGCCGGATACAGTAAATCTAGTCGGGCCGAACACAACGGGCAAGACCCATTCGAGCTACGTCGCGATATAGCCCAATATAGAGGCACCGAACACCCCCTATGCTTCACAGACGATGTAATGGATCATCAAATCCCAGAGGGTTTCAAACCCATAAATATTGAATCATACAACGGCACAACAGATCCTGCGGTATGGATCGAGGATTTCCTCCTCCACATCCACATGGCCCGCGGCGATGACTTACACGCCATCAAATACCTCCCACTAAAGCTCAAAGGACCAGCGCGGCATTGGCTTAACAGCTTGCGAGCAGAGTCCATTAGCTGTTGGGAAGATCTGGAAACCGCATTCCTCGACAACTTTCAGGGCACTTATGTGCGACCACCAGATGCCGATGACTTGAGCCACATAATTCAGTAGCCAGAAGAATCGGCCAGGCAATCCTGGACTCGGTTCCTAACAAAGAAAAATCAAATTGTCAATTTTCCGGATGCAGAGGCCTTAGCAGCCTTCAAACACAACATTCGCGACGAGTGGCTAGCCCGGCACCTTGGTCAGGAAAAGCCGAAATCTATGGCAGCCCTCACGACTCTCATGACCTGCTTTTGTGCGGGAGAAGATAGCTGGCTGGCTCGCAGTAACAGTATGTCAAAGAACCATGGTACTTCGGATACCAAGGATGACAATAGCAGGTCACGTCGCAACAAACATAGGCGCCGCATTAATAGCGATAATACTGAAGATAGGACAGTCAATGCGGGATTCAAAGGCTCTAAACCCAGTCAACGGGAAAAGCCATTCAAAAGAAGCACTCCGGGCCCGTCCAGTTTGGACCGTATACTCGATCGCTCGTGTAAAATAGACGGCACCCCCGACAAGCCAGCCAACCACACCAACAGGGATTGTTGGGTGTTCAAGCAGGCATGCAAGTTAATTGCTGAAGACAAAGATAAGGGGCCACATAGCGATGACGAGGAAGAGCCTCGGCAGCCGAACACCGGAGGACAGAAGAGGTTCCCCCCACTAGTGCGGACGGTGAACATGATATATGCAACCCACATCCCCAAGAGGGAGCGGAAGCGTGCGCTCAGGGACGTATATGCATTGGAGCCAGTCGCCCCAAAGTTCAACCCATGGTCCTCCTGTCCGATCACCTTCGATCGCAGGGACCACCCCACTAGTATCCGTCATGGAGGATTCGTCGCACAGGTCCTAGACCCAATCATTGACGGATTTCACCTCACTCGAGTCCTTATGGATGGCGGCAGCCTGAACCTGCTTTATCAGGACACAGTGTGCAAAATGGGTATAAACCCCTCAAGGATCAAACCCACAAAAACGACCTTTAATGCGTCATTCCAGGTGTAGAGGCCCATTGCACAGGGTCAATTACACTAGAAGTGGTCTTCGGATCCCCGGATAACTTCCGAAGCGAAGATTTAATCTTCAATATAGTGTCGTTCTGCAGTGACTATCATGCACTGCTCGGGCGAACCGCATTTGCAAGATTCAATGCGGTACCACATTATGCATACCTCAAGCTCAAGATGCCAGGACCTCGGGGGGTCATCACAATTAATGGAAACATAGAGCGCTCTCTCCGTACGGAGGAGCACACTACGGCCCTCGCAGCAGAAGCGCAAAGCAGCCTCTCAAGGCAATCCACCAGTTCGGCGTTTCAAGACCCGGACACCCTCAAGCGCGCTTGTAGTAATTGGCAACTAGACCACTTGGCATGATCTGAGCTCGCGTAGCAATGCGGCCCCCACCCCAGTCCTAGTCAAACGGCAAAATTCGTGCCACGCGTACATAATTACGCATTAAAAATACCATGGGCACAGGCGGGGAGGGGGACACAACTACGGCACGCTCCAATACGCGGCTTAAACCGCACTAGGCGCTTCCCACTTTGTTATTTTTCTCTTTCAGGACTTTAATCTCTGGAAACCCTGTCCGGCAGCATGATTGCCAAACACACGTGCAGCAACCAAGGAGGCAGAAAGCTACGTCACACCACGGAACTCCGAGGTGGATTACGATAACGAGTGAAATATTTGTTTAATACTATTCCTCAGCTTGCCCTTGGAAGGGACATAGTCCTAATTTTTGCTTATCACACTATCTGTATCATACTGCATTAACGCATCTTTTTGAATAAACAATGCATAGCACTAAGACTATTATTGCATTCTTCTTTTTATATATATGTGTTCATTAATGACGCCTTGCAACCGTACACTTTGGTACGGCCAATACACCAGGGGCTTAAGTACCCCACAATACGGTGTGAGAAGTCCGAACACTTTCACAAGTGCGGCACCCCGAACTTATAGCATTATATGCATCAGCTCCGAATCATGTCTTTGGTCAAATGTTGGGTTTGCCCGGCTCCTATGTTTTGGTACCTTACATTCCGCTCTATCGGCTCAGGTAGCGCTAGGAGAACTACTGCGATTGTGCCCCGGTTCTGCTGGGCTAAGCACCTCAGTAGAGAAAGCTAAAACTGACTGTCATGATAAGGCGAGAGACTGGTCGCTGTTCGGCGAGGTTTCGTGTCCCTAAAGACTTATGCCGCTTAGAGCGAGGAGTCGGTCCTGTCCGGCTTAAAGGCGTGTATCGCGGCCCGAATTCGGCCTTCCGAATACCAGGGGCTTCGCTGAAATTTAAAATTATAGAATTCTATGGCTAAGTGAGAGTGATAAAGCATTATTAGTCTGGTTGCCTTGTTCGCTGTGCTGAGCACCTCCCTCGAAGGACCCAAAAATGGGAACAAGAGTGCTCAGGCTTATCCCAAACACCCCAGCACTCGCGGCATGGGGACAGAAGACAAGGACTAGCCATCTCTCACATTGGATCAACAGCCACACAGTAGGTAATATTTTAAATTCAAACAAGCGTTGCATAGCGCATATGAAACAAGTTTTCATCATACAGGATCACACGAGCAAGTTTACTCAAATATTACATCCTTTGAACATTCGTCCGCTACAAGACGGGCACCCTTCAGGACACCCTCATAATAAATTTCGGGGGTGCGATGCTCCTTGCCCTGCGTCGGTCCTTCCTTGATCAGCTTCACGGCGTCTAGCTTGGCCCATTGCACCATCACACGGGCGAAAGCCCGGTGTGCACCTTCGATGCAGACGGACCGCTTGACGACTTCCAGTCGTGGGCAGGCATCCACAAGCTGCCTCACCAGGCCGAAGTAGCTGTTCGGAAGGGCGTCGCCAGGCCACAGTCGTACTATAAAGCCCTTCATGGCATGTTCGGCTGCCTTGTGTAGCTCGACCAGCTGCTTCAGTTGGTTGCTCATATGCACTGGGTGTTTGGTCCCAGTATACTGAGACCAGAACAGCTTCTCCGTTGAGCTTCCCTCCTCGGCCTGGTAAAATTGTGTGGCATCCGACACGCTGTGGGCAAATCTGCGAATGCTCCTGGAGAGCTCCGGATCCGGGTAAGTAATAGGTAATTTACTTTCGCATGCTTGTTTTGCATATAGAATGCCTTACCCGCCGCTATTTTCTTCATCGCGTCAATCTCCTGGATGGCCTTTTGGGCTTTGGCCTTGTCACTCTTTGCGCTCTCGAGGGCCGCGGCAAGCTCAGACTCACGCGTCTTGGAGTCAAGCTCCAATGCCTCGTGCTTCGTCGCGAGAGCCTAGAGCTCTCGCTGCACCTCGCCCACCCGAGCCTCTTGCCTTTCCCGCTCGGTGCGCTCCTTGGCCGCTTTATCTTCGGCCTCGGATAGCGCTTGCTTCAGGGATGCCACCTCGGTCGTGGCCCCTGGCAAATATAAGATGATCCTGTCATTCTGCAATCGCATCTTCTTTTATATATACATATCTATAGATAGGGTATTACTTATCCTTGTTCTCCTCGAGCTGCCTCTTGGCAAGGCCGAGCTCTTTCTTGGACCCCTCGAGGTCCTGCTTCAGTGTGGTGACCTCCGCAGTCAGTGCAGTTGAGGCCAGCAGCGAAGCCTGCATATGCATATAGACATACTTATGTTAGACTCCCACGGTATTATTTGATCCTCTCTTTGGCTTTTCTTTTCAAACACCGAACAGAGCATCAGGGGCTACTGTCTATGCGTTAATATTTTTCCTATATTTCAAAACACTTACCTCAAAGCCCATTAGAAGGTTGGCACAGGCTTCAGTCAATCCGCTCTTGGCGGACTAAACCTTCTGGACCACCGCACTCATAATAGTACAGTGCTTCTCGTCGATGGAAGCGATGCGAAGCGTTTCCAGCAGATTGTCCGGCGCCTCTGGACGGACAGAGGTCACCGGCACAGGCGTCTCGCCCCTCTTAGAAGGAGGCCGCCTGCCCGAGTCCGGAACCGCTGGAGGTTCCGGCGTGGTGTTCGGCTGAGGCCCAAACTCGGGGCCCTCAGGGGCCTTGTCCCCTCGGCTCCCAGAGTCCGGAAGGTCGCCTTGAGGCGCCTCCGGGGCTGTCTCCCCTCGACCCGGTGCCTCTTGAGACAACACCTCGGTGTCGTCCGCTGGGCAAGGGGAGGTGGCGGTCGGAAGTGGATCGCTATCCATATCCGACGAGCCCAGGGAGCCGTCCGACGATACATCGATACGGGCTCGTGGTGGCCTGCATAATCATATTCAGCGTTAGGGAAAGCAGTGCGACAAAGGAATGCTATGAGTTACTCTAGTATCTGAATACTCACGACCTCCCCAGGGGCTTGGCCCTGGGCAACCACTCGTCTTCGCCTTCGGCGGCGGCGGTGGAGCTGTCCGGAAGGAGAGTCCTTCCCTTCTTGGACCCTTCGGCCCCCCCAGTTGGGGCGGCCTTCCTTTTCTTGTCTCCCCCGCCTGGAGGGGGAGCATCTTCTTCTTCCTCCTCGTCTTCGGGGCAGGAGTGTGCTGCAGAGTCATCAGACGATGAGTCCGATAACACCTGACGTCGGGAACTCTTTCTGGTTCCCTTGGCCTTCTTGGTCTTCTCTGGCACCTTGTAAGGAGCCGGAGTCAGCATCTCCGCCAGGAGAGCGTTTGCTGGGCCTTCGTGCAAAGGAGCCGGACAATCGATCTGTTCGGCCATTTCCTGCCAGTCCTGTCAAAGGAACGGGAGCTTAGATCCTGCATAGAGTCAAACTATGTAAAACAAGTATCCTATAAGAGGTAAAACAACTTACCGCGCTGGCTTGGCGCTTCGCGTAGAATCTGCGATCCTCAGTAGTAGGAGGAGGAACCTCGGTGCCCTAGAATAGCACCTTCCAGGCATCCTCGTGTGTTTTATCGAAGAGCATGTTCAGAGTTTGGTGCTGGGCCGGGTCGAACTCCCACAAGTTGAAGGCCCGTTGTTGACACAGGAGGATCCGGCGAATGAGCATGACCTGGACTTTGTTGATGAGTTCGAGCTTCTTGTTCACCATGTTTTGAATACATGTTTGGAGTCCGGTCAGCTCTCCCGAACTACCCCAGGACAGGCCCTTCTCTTTCCAGGAGGTGAGCCGCGTGGGGATGCCAGATCAGAACTCGGGGGCCGCTGCCCATGCAGGGTCACGCAGCTCGGTGATGTAGAACCACCCCGATTGCCACCCCTTTATGGTCTCCACGAAGGAGCCCTCAAGCCATGTAACATTGGGCATCTTGCCCACCATGGCACCTCCGCACTCCACCTGGCAGCCGCCCACTACCTTCGGCTTGACATTGAAGGTCTTCAGCCACAGGCCGAAGTGGAGCTTGATGCGGAGGAAGGCCTCGCACACGACGATAAACGCCGAGATGTTGAGGATGAAGTTCAGGGCCAGATTATGGAAATCCAGGCCGTAGTAGAACATGAGCCCCGGACGAATGGGTGGAGAGGGAGTCCCAGTCCACGGAGAAAATGGGTAAGGAACACTACCCTCTCATGGGGCCTGGGGGTGGGGATGAGCTGCCCCTCATCTGGGAGCCGGTGCGCGATGTCGTCGGGCAGGTATCCGGCTCTCCTCAGCTCCTTGATGTGTCCCTCCGTGACGGAGGAGACCATCCACCTGCCTCCCGCTTCGGACATGGTTGGAGAAGGTTGAGGTGGGAAGTGCGGACTTGGGCGCTGGAGCTCGAGTGTGCGAAAATGGATGAGCAAAGGAGGAAGAAGGCGTGGATGAAAAGGTGAATCCTTATCCCTTTCTATGGGCGGACGAAACTAAGCATCCGCACTAGCCTGGTAAAACTCGCTTATCCCCCGAGCGTCGTAATCGATGGCACGGTTAGGTTACCCACACCCATATTGATGAGAATCCCGCGATAAGGGGACACGATCTCTGCTTTGACAAGACATGTCAAAAAACTGCCTCGCGTTATGTGCGTGGCTGGTTAAAGAAAACGGTTCGAATAATCACCGGGCCATGACATAATGTCGTGTTGCCAAAACAAGTCATCAAATTAGATTTGTGGAAATATTATTCTCTCTACGGTGGTATGTGGAACTTATGTTGCAGGGTCAGACACTATCCTTGTATTCAAATTCTTCCGTGGTGTATTCGGAGGAGGAACCCGCCTTGCAATGCCGAAGACAATACTGCGCGCTGGACTCATCGTCATTGAAGCCTGGTTCAGGGGCTACTGAGGGAGTCCTGGATTAGGGGGTCTCCGGACAGCCGGACTATATCCTTTGGCCGGACTGTTGGACTATGAAGATACAAGATTGAAGACTTCGTCTCGTGTCCGGATGGGACTCTACTTGGCGTGGAAAGCAAGCTAGGCAATACGGATATGTGTATCTCCTCCTTTGTAACCGACCTTGTGTAACCCTAGCCCTCTCCGGTGTCTATATAAACCGAAGGGTTTTAGTCCGTAGGACACAACAACAACATACAATCATACCATAGGCTAGATTCTAGGGTTTAGCCTCTCTCATCTCGTGGTAGATCTACTCTTGTACTACCCATATTATCAATATTAATCAAGAAGGACGTACGGTTTTACCTCCATCAAGAGGGCAGAAACCTGGGTAAAAACTTTGTGTCCCCTGCCTCCTGTTACCATCCGCCTAGATGCACAGTTCGGGACCCCCTACCTGAGATCCGCCGGTTTTGACACCGTCATGATTACTTTATAAAATATTATTTTTGGATATTGAAAATTTTAATTTCATTAATTGTTGTGAGCGCAATGTTTCGTTGGATTTTACGTAATATAAATTTATATTGAAATTGTATTTAATCTGACTAGAAATTTTGGGATTAAAATATTTCGGATCGCATCAAAATGTGGGAAATTTTATTGAATTCTGTTTTGAACGGTTGGTTGAAATGGGATGTACTTTTAACAAACTATAAATGGGCTGTAGTAAATTCCATTAGAATTCAAAAATGGGCTACACATTCTTACAAATCTCAAATGGGCTATAAGTTCTCTGCCACACACTTCTGGCCTTACTAAGTTGGCGCGTCCCCTAAAAAACAGAGTTGACGCGTATGCAAGGCTTTGTCAACTTATAGTCAACACACGGTTCTAGCAGCAGTGGCCGTTGGATGTCCATCCAATGGATATCGTGCTTCTTCTTCAATCTCGGATATTCTAGCTTCACCCGCCCAAAAAATGATTCCCCCCCTGACATCTGGGGCGCACCGTTTGGGAAGCTGACCTGTGAGCCTACTAAGTTGACGTACCAAGGGCTTTGTCAACTTAGTCAATATAAACGATTCTAGCTACAGTGACCGTATGATGTCCATCCAACGGCCGTAGTGCTTCTTCAACCTCTGGTCTTCTTGCTCCAGCTGCCCAAAGCAGCGCCGGTCGTGCTGCCTGCTCCTGCCTCCCGTGGCCGGCTATGCTGATGTGGAGGCCTCACCGCCCCTACTATTCCCACCGCTAGCCAGGCCCTGCGGCGACGGAAGCCTCACACCGCAGCCGAATGAGTGAACCCTCATAATCCTCTCCGCGTGGGCATCCACTACCGCGTCTTCACCGGCTCTGCATCGTCCCCTTCCTAGGCCTCACCGTCGTCCACCGCCCTGGTGCTCTCGGTGCGGCGTGGTCAACGTGGAAGGAACGACTTCCGTCGGGCGTGGACTGTACGTGGAGAGGTTGACAGCTGGGTCCATGGCAGCAGCAAGGAAGTGCCTCCTTATTACGCGGAAAATAATGATTCCTCCACCGGACAGTAGGGACCCACCGGACGGGCCACCAGTATTTTGCAAAAAAAATCGTTCCCCCTGACTGCTGGGACCCACCGGATGGTCCACCATATTTCGCGAAAAAACATTCCCCCCGCTGTCAGCTCGGACCCACCAGAAGTGCCTCCTTATTACGCACAAAAAAATGAATACTGCCCCGGCTAGCTAGGACCCACCTTGCTGGGAGGCTGACTTGTGGGCCTACTAAGTTGACGAGGACGCAGGCCTTTGTCAACTTAGTCAATATGAACGATTCTAGCTCCAGTGACCGTACGATGTCCATCCAACGGTCGTAGTGCTTCTTCAACCTCTGGTCTTCTTGCTCCAGCCGCCCAAAGCAGCATCGGTCGTGCCGCATGCTCCTGCCTCCCGTGGCCGGCTGTGCTGCCACAGAGGCCTCATCGCCCCCTACTATTCCCACCGCTGGCCAGGCCCTGCGGCGACGGCAGCCTCACACCATAGCCGAACCAATGAACCCTCGTAGTCCTCTCCGTGCGGGCTTCCATTGCCGCGTCGTCCCCTTCCTAGGCCTCGCCGCCGTCCACCGCCGTGGTGCTCTCCACGCGGCGTGGTCAACGTGGTCAAGGAATGACTTCCATCGGAAGAGTACTGTACATGGAGAGGCTCACAGCTGGGTCGACGGCCACAACACAGTTTTTTATGATTTGCCAAGTAAGACGCTTCGTCAGGCCTGTTGGGCTGCAAATCTTTCAAGACGAGGAGAGCTTTCATTCGGTTGGACGAGAAAATGGCCCATCAGTAATGAGAAATGGGTTGTACATTTTTAAAACACATCAAACCGGCAACTAGTTTCAAATATCTTTTTTTAATGTCAAGATTTTAAATTACATTAATTTTTATGCGTGGAGAATTTGTTGAATTTTATATTGATATACATTTATTTTTAAAATCAGTTTGAATGTGAGTCGAAATTTCGGGATTAAAAACAGTTTGGACCGCACCGAAATATGGAAAATTTTGTATAATTTTTTAACTGTTGCCACAATATGGGCTGTAATGCTAACAAAAAGAATATGGGCTCCAAAAAAACCTTAAGAATTAGCAAATGGGCTGTAAATTATTAGAAATAATGGCAGATGGGTTGTATGATGTTTTCCATAGATTTGAGGCTTTCCTAAAAAAGGTTGACGCACAAGCACTGACTATTAGATGTCCATCCAACGGCCGTCGTGCTTCTTCAATCTCTGCTCTTCCTGCTCCAGCCGCTCAAACAAGCGCCGGTGGGACTGCCTGCTCCCTCCTCGCGGCTGGCTGTGGTGCTGCGTAGGCCTCACCGCCCGACCGTACTCCCATCGCTGGCCTAGCCATCCCTCTACTCACCCACACCTGCTGTTATTCTCCGGCGATGGCAGACGAACCAGTAAACCCTCGTACAGTCGTACTCCCCTCCACGTGGGAAACAACTGCCGAGTCTTCCCTGCCTCCGTGACGTCCCCTTCCTAGGCCTCGCCGTCGTCCACCGCCCTGGTGCTCTCGGCGCGGCGTGGTCAACGTGGTCAAGGAACGACTTCCATCAGACATGGACTGTACGTGGAGAGGCTGACAGCTGGGTCCACGGCCGCAGCAAGGAAGTGCCTCCTTATTACGCGGAAAATAATGATTCCTCCACATGACAGTTGGGACCCACCGGACGGGCCACTGTATTTCTCAAAAAAAATGTTTCCCCCTGACTGCTGGGACCCACCAGCTACATCTTTGCATGCAAGGAAGTGCGTCCGGGCAAAAAAAACGATTCGCCCCCTGAGTGCTGGGACCCACCAGCTACATCTTCGCAGGCAAGGAAGTGCCTGATAGTCGGGACCCACCTGGTCGAAGCATACGTAGCGTTGTCATTCTAGTCACGAACATGTACATACATACTGGTCGATGTAGAGGCGCGCACGTGTCGTAGTAGAGGCGTGCACGTGTCGTAGTAGAGGCGCGCACGTAGCATGTACACGTACGTGCAGCGGCCAGGGTGCAGGAAAGAAAATATGGCCACGTATGTGTACATACGGGCGGAGTCTCGAACGCCTACTCGCGCATATGTACGGCCAGGGCTCGTGTACATTGCTGGGTCGGAACAGAGAAACAGTGTTGTTGTCGTGTTTATGGGGAGGCAACGGAATGCGTCGTGTTCATGGGGAGGCAACGGAACGCGTGGAAGCCAACCGGCTGGGTCGGAACGGAATGCGTGGTTGTGTTCATTGGGAGGGCTTGGTCGGAACATGCAATGGAAACAAGGCCTGGCGTACCGCAGAATGGAGGAAACGGACCTCCTACGTTCGAAACGGGGTCCTGTTGATCGGGAGGGGTCTGGTGTACCGCTAAACGGAGGAAACGGACCTCCTACGGTTGAAACGGGGGTCCTATTGATCGGGAGGGGTGTGGCATACCGCAAAACGGACGGAACGGACTTGTGTTGGAGCTCTACGGTCGAAACGAGGGTCATGTTCATCGGGAGGGGTGTGGCGTACCGCAAAACGGGACTCCACGGGATACTGTTCATCTCCACCGTCAACCCCCTCCAGCCTCCAAGAGCTACTGTTCATCCACCGTCGACCTCCTCCAGCCTCCACCCGCGACTGTTCATCCACGGGCTCCTGTTCATCCAGCCTCCACCGTGCGCTACTCCACCGGCTACTGTTCAACCAGCCCTCTCCACGGGCTCCTGTTCAACCACCCCTCCACGGGCTACTGTTCATCCTGCCCTCCACCGTCTACTGTTCATCCAGCCCTCCACGGGGTGGTCCTGTTCACCCAGCCCTCCACGGGGTCCTGTTCATCCAGCCCCAACCGGCTCCATCGATCGGGGTCCTATTCATCCAGAGGCAACACCACG
>NC_041392.1:530432826-530456306 GCF_002162155.2 Triticum dicoccoides
ATCGGCTTCAGTTAGCAGCAGCAGCGAAGGAATCGCTCGATCGGGTTCAGTTAACAGCCATCGATCGATCGCTCGGGTTCAGTAATGCGTAGCCTGCAGTGTAATCGCTCGGGGTCAGTTAGAGCCCAACGCCTCGCTCGAGTTCAGTTAGAGCCAATGCCTCGCACACACGCGTGTACGTGTACGAGAGAATTGCGCATCGCTCGGCCCCCGACCTCCCACCGTAAACGGGAACTCCCTGAAATTTTCCTCACCCTCGCTTCTACCATGGTTTTTTCCGTCATGGACGACCCAAAGAATGTCATGCAGCTGCGTCTTCGGCCCACCCAGGACGAAAAGCCCATTTTCTGTCATGATTTTTTGTCATAGAATTAGGAGCCCACCACATCTATGATGATACCGGGTTTTGTCACAATTATCGTCATAGAAGTGTCATATGTATGACAGAAAAAATTTCGTTCGGCCCAAAATGTCACGGATGTGTCTTTTTTTTGTAGTGGAACCAAACAGCCAAGTTGACAGAAATCTTGTGTTTACAAATACTCTATTTACCATGTGCATTCCTATCCTATTCCGGTGTTTTTCCTATCCCTGTGTTTTTTGAATCATACAAGCCAAATGAGCCCTTATAGAATTACTTCAGTTACAGGTAGGTGTCGAAGGAAATTTGTGTGGTTTTTCCTTCTCCTACCGCGACGTCGTCCACCTCACCTGAGCTGCTCCATCGACAGAAGCATCCACCAAACCAGACACCACGACTCCTGACCATCTTTCACCGCCTCAGATCTCCTGCCCTACCGCCGGCACCCACCGCAACAGCAACACCATCATCGACTCAGCAGATGAACCTGAGGCGTACACGGGTCCACATGAGAGGTCGCACTCTTTTGTTTATGCTTATGTTATGCATTGTTTAAAATTACCTGCTACTTTATCGTCTTGTTCACCTCTTAGACTCCAAGTTAGGTCCAAATTAATTTTCAAACTTGAGTTCTAAATTAGTTGTGGGGCACATATTGAGACAGCAATGAATAGTGTCTATGTCTAATATCTGGTTCGCCTAGGGTATGCTTATGTTGTTCATCTTGGGTGGGAAACAAATATTAAAGAAATCATTATATGTCTTTTTTATTAAATTAAAGCAATCATTAGCCTGCTATCATTATTTTTGGATCCATCCACTGGTTGTTACCATCACTCTAGATTTCTGCATGCTCTCCTTACATAATCTCACCAGACTTTTTTCGTATGCATGTTAGATATTGTACACAGTCATGCTGAACATGTAGAGAAAAGAGAAGAGTTTTGCGCGGCAATACAATGTCATGCACACATCGCTCCATGGTGGGTTCAATGGCAAACCCTCCCCCCTCTCCAGATTATAATCCAGAGGAAGATATCTGTTCTGTGGTGGATTCAGACGCAGCTGACCACTCCTATTTACCCCCCAAGGTTTTTTTCTCTACCTTGGCATGATGATGTTAGTCATATCATGCATATGTTGCCTTGCAATGCCTACTTTTAACATAATATATGTCATCTGTGTAGTTTAAACATGTTCTGTAATGCCACCTGTTTAGTTTCTATATCGTATATGGGAATTATGCAGTCTCATGTCATTTAGCCAGCCATAATATATGTGAAATGTACAATGCCATCATGTTTAACAAGGCATCATATATTTGAATGATATCTTGCCCATCCTTTTCTTCATTACATTTCCATTTGTCGACAATGTTTGTACATTAAACTACTCTTCTCATGAATCAGCCATTTGGGTGGGAGATGGAAAAATCTGGAGTGAACACAAGGCCTTCAGAGCAGACAGTGCTACCTGTCGAAGCAGATCTCTTGTTGGGTCCCAATAGCTCCTCAAAGATGGATTCAAAGATAGATGACCAGTCATATTCCCCCACCGAGGTGTATGCTCTAATTTGGCACGATTATACTGCTCATATCATGCATATGGTGTCTTGCATTGCATAGTTTAGACATCATATCCACAATATTCAACACCATGTTCTTAGTTCAGACATCATATGGAATGTCCTCTATTTAGCATATAAATCACATATGTGAATTAAATCATGCGATCCTGATTACTTAGATAACATGTATGTGAATTATGTCATGCGATCCTATTTAGTTATTCATCATATCTTTGAATTATTTATGCTATGCTATCCAGTTTACATAGACATCATATATGTGAAATTATGTCATCCTATCTATTTTAGTTAAACAATATACATGTCAACTATTTCATGCCCTCTTTTTTCCACACTATATATTGCATCTGTCTCTCATACAATGTCTGTACATTCAACTACATTTCCTGTTTATCAGCCATTTGAATTGGAGCGGGTGATGCTAGTATGTAGCGGAGTAAAAACACGGTCTTCAAATAAAACAGTGCTACCTCTTGGTGGAGATAGCACCCCGTTGTACATGCACGAGAACCAGCCCTTCCACACATAACCCAGACTCTCACAGATTGTACCCCTACTGCGATGGTTAGAGAACCAGCTTACACCCAATCTAACCCCAACCCCAGCAGATAGTAACCTAGTTCCTGTTGACACAACACCATCTCCACCACAGAGCTCCCAAACAAGAGCAGTTAGTAAGGCAGCTCCAGTGCCCAAAGGGCCAATACTACCCCGGCGAACCCCAACTCCACCAGTTAGTACGCCTATTCCTATGGATGAAGCACAACCAGCCAGTCATAGTTTAGCATCTATCGCATTTGATGTTGTTAAATCCTATGTGTGTATCTTCCCATCTTGGAAATATTATACTGAAGATGAAGGAAAATGCCAGTTGCAGGTGTTTGTCCAGGAGTTATGTGCAAGTAATGTTATTCATGGCAATTACTTTGCTTTGTCCCATACATTCTACCTCCATGATGGCTATAAAACAACAAATTTTCCCATTTTTCTCTATATAGAAGGACCGATTTGGAAACTCAGAATGAGGTAACATGTGCTAACACATCTGCTATCTTCAAGAATGCTTGGTGGCAGTATCAGAATTACCTAAAGAAAACGTACTTCACTGGCAAAGAAACTCATAAAATTCCCTAATGTTCTCCTGAGAGACATTTATTGGACGATGACTGGGAACACCTTGTTTTGTACTGGTCCCCAACCAAGAATGTGGTAAGGTCTATGAGCTCATTTTTTTAAGTAATGTATTCTTGTGTCTTATTGTACTCTGTTCATGTAGAACAAGTGCTTAAACCTGAAGAACAAATGTTCTAATTTAAGATTCCATTGCTATCATGCATACTGCTTTGCTCTTGTATCACTGTATTTACTCATACAAACTTATTTTTAAATTGAAGGATCCAACCGAAACTCCAATGGCACAGCAGGTATGTTCACGCATGTTTCTTTAACAGGTTTGCTCTTATCAATAGCTCTGTTGATTTCAATTTCAATTGTGTATACAGTTGACTTCTCATATCATGCACATTACTAGCATCACAACAGAGCCAATAGTGTTGTTGTACATATAGGCTCGTCGTACCCATCTGAAATCTTGTTGTGCCGTGTAGTTTCCCATGCTTTGTATTCTTTCACTGCTGCTTTTTCTTGAACTGATATGATTTGAACCATGTCTCTATTTTGATTTGGCAAGACAATGTAGTGACCATAGGACATTGATATATGTTTGGTTGATGCTTTTATTATGTTCTATTAGTTGGCAATAGAAGAATTGGTAGTTTAATCTTGTCCACCTTACTATTGAACTGGTTCACCGAAATGAGTTTCATATACTAGTACATGCTAAACATGTTATGTGTCTGCTTGTTTCTTCTTTTAGAATGCTGACAGAATATTGGGGAAGAGTGCCTTATTAAGCAATGGTAAAGGAAGTAATGCAGATAAGGTTCAGGATAGTGAGATATCCTTGTTGGTCTCCAACAAAGATGATAAAATAGCTAAGGAAGACTATCTTGAAGACAGTGAGACAACCCCAAAGTCCTGTCTTAGTTTAGTGCTCGAGTTACTGTCCACTACCGCTTGCACAAGCTATTCAAACTCATTGTCTAAATCAGTTCAGTTTCTTGAGTCTCAACTACAAGTTGAAAGACATTGATCAGCTGTGCTGCGACAAGAAGCGGAAGGACTGCAGAAATCCCTGGAGCATTCAGATGCATACTTTCTGGTGCAACAGCAAGCGTTAGAGGATTTTAGCGCCAAACAGGACAAAGCTAATAAGCTTGCTAAGCTTATTGCCAGCATGGTGGATACCCAGGATAACATTTCTTGAGCTCTTTTGAAGTTGTTTCAGTTATGCTCTTGTTTTGCTGCCGCGTTTATTTCCACTGGTGGCCAATTTTGACGGCCAGTGTATGTAATATGCTGCTTTGTTCCCTATATTTGCACTGGTGGCGAACTTTGATGCCCAGTGGATGTAATATGTGTAATAGCTGTAATAGACTAGCGTTAGTTGCTTGCTTATTTATTTCCTTATTGTCTTGTTTAGTTGTTTGCTTGTAGTCACTACAGTTCTTTTTCCGCGTTTTTATAGTGGCCACAATAACCTATTTTTGGTAACTAGGCCACAATAATCATGGCAACACACGGACTGTTGTAACCATGGGCCTCCTGCGGGCCGTAGGATCCATGGGCCTTCTATGGGCCGTAGGATCCATGGGCCTTCTACGGGCCGTAGGATCCATGGGCCTTCTACGGGCCGTAGGATCCATGGGCTTTCTACAGGCCATATGATCCATGGGCCTTCTACGGGTCGTAGGGTCCATTCATCTTCTATGGGCCACAGGATCCATGGGCCTTCTACGGGGTGTATAATCATTTCACCAAACATGGGCCGTACTATTCGTGGACCATAATGGGTCATTAATAGGACGTATTTGATAACGCTATGAAAACAGCCCAACGGGTTAACGGGCCACAAACGGGCCGAATGTAACCACGGGATGAATTTGGACCACAAACGGAACAAGCCAGTAACGGACCATAACTAACCGAATTCTATAAATGAGCCCAAGAATAAATGGGCCCTTAGAAGGCTGAAAGTTAACACGGGCTAGTAACGGCTAAAGGAATAATGGGCCGTTAATGGGTATAAAGCGATACACTATTCATTATGGGCCAATTTTATCTCAGGCCTTTATTAGGCCCAAAGTTATGATGGGCCTCATATGGGCCGAAAGACATCATGGGCCACACATGGGCCGGAAGTAACAATGGGCTGGAATCATATTAGACGGCCCAGATGAAGCTACTGGGCTTAATTCGATGGGCCATAACGGGCCGGGAGTTAGCGGGCCGTAAATGGGTGATATACGAACATGTCGTTAACAGGCTTTCCATGGGCCGGCCCGTTACATTTTGACCAAGTCAAACGGGCCGGCCTTTTCACCAGAATGGGCCTCTGTTGGGCCGTGCCACATGTCGACGTATCATAGGCGCCTCATGTCCAATGAGTGGATGACATCTGTCCCAACAGTGAGCCAACACGTGTTTCCTCTGGCCAATGAGAATTTTACACGTGGAAAATCCCCATTAGTCCGGGTTGTTAACGGGTTATCGGATCCAAAACCGGACCAGATAGATTAACGGCGACCCGTTATGGTGGATGCCACATGTCGGTCACCCTTGACAAACATACTTCTATGACGCGTGATTTATTGTCATGGAAGTGGACACTCAAGTGATGATAAGTTTGGTAATGTCATGAAACACTTCTACGATAGCACAAGTATGACTATCTTGATTATGTCATAAAATCGTCATGGATGTACATGCATGACAGAAAACGTGACCTACTGTGACAAACACATATCATCACGGAAGTGTATTTTTTTGTAGTGCTAGTTCAATCTCGTTACTAGCAAGTCTCTTTACTCATTCCACAATACATCACCTCATGACTAACTCCTTAGTCGGTTGCTTGCAAGCTTATGATGTGTATTACTGAGAGGACCAAGAGATACATCTCTGATACTCGGAGTGACAAATCCTAATCTCGATCTATTCCAACTCAAGAAACATGTTCGAAGATACCTGTAGAGCATCTTTATGATCATCTAGTTATGTTGTGATGTTTGATAGCACACAAGGTATTCCTCCGATATCCGGGAGTTGCATAATCTTATAGTCGAAGGAATATGTATTTGACATGAAGAAAGCAATAGCAATAAAACTGAACGACCATTATGCTAAGCTAACGGATGGGTCTTGTCCATCACATCATTCTCCTAATGATGTGATCCCATAATCAAATGACAACACATGTCCGTGGTTAGGAAACATTAACCATCTTTGATCAACGAGCTAGTGTAGTAGAGGCTCACTAGGGACACGATATTTGTTTATGTATTCACACATGTATTTAAGTTTTCGGTTAATAAAATTCTAGCATGAATAATAAACCTTTATCATAATTTAGGAAATATAATGATAACCTTTTTATTATTGCGTCTAGGGCATATTTCCATCAGTCTCCCACTTGCACTAGCACTACTAGGAAAAGGGCTATAGATGGAAATGACACTAATGGCGCACCAGACATGTGGTGCGCCATTAGTATATACTAATGGTGCACCATGTGTTGGTTCGCCATTAGTGTCCAAATACTAATGGTGCACCACATCCACGGTGCGCCATTAGTAACAAAATTTTTTTCATTTTTTTCAAAACTAGTAATGGCGCACCGTGGGAGTGGTGCGCCATTACTAGTTAAACTAGTAATGGCGCACCACATCCACGGTGCGCCACTAGTAAGTTATTTTCAAAAAGAAAAATCTAAAAAAATTATTTATTTTGTCAAAACTAGTAATGGCGCACCAGTGGACAGTGCGCCATTACTAGTTAAAACTAGTAATGGCGCACTGTCAACTGGTGCGCCATTACTAAGTTTTTTAAAAAAAATCAGAATTTGTTTTATTGTTTTTTCAAAACTAGTAATGGCGCACCGTGGGTGTGGTGCGCCATTACTAGTTTAACTAGTAATGGCGCACCACTCCCACGGTGCGCCATTACTAACTTGGCCCAAAACGTACCGAATGCACACACACCCCCCTGTGGACCGCCTTTTCAGTTTTTTAAAAAATAAAAGAAAATGATGGAAATGTCAAAAAAAATAAAAGAAAATAAGTTTCCTATGTGATATGTGGTCTAGTTGTTGGGAGAATTTACAAATATGAATTTCGACTTTATTTGCAAAATCTCTCTGAAATTTGTAAAATGGGCATAACTTTTGCATATGAACTCGGATTAAAAAGTTTTTTATATGAAAAATCATCTACTCGAAAAGTTACATCCGAATTTAACTGGGGGAACCCCGTTAAACATTTTCAAAATCCCCAAAAACCTAACAAAAAAAAATTTACGGGGCTTTTAAGATCCAAAGGCAAAAAAATTCAAAAAAATCAAACTTACTAGTGGCGCACCGTATGCTAGGTGCGCCACTAGTAAGAGAAAAAATTGGTTTCGAAAAAAAAATGAATTATTTTTCAAAATATGATACGTAATATGACCGGGAAGTTTGAAATATTTTTTAAAAATTTCATCATACTCATGAACATGAACAAAGTCCTAGACATCAGCAAGGTTTAATATGATTGATATGATAGATATATCAACAAGTGCCTGTGAAGTGTGGTGGTGCTAGGGTTTGATAGAACTATGAAGTTAAGCGTGCTTGGATTGGAGTAGTGTGAGGATGGGTGACCTTTTGGGAAGTTTGACCACAGAGTGTGATTTGACCTGAGATTAGTCATATTGACTTGAGATTAAGCCATAATGACCCGAGATTCAGAAAAAAATAAAAAAAATTGAATTTTTTTAAAAAAAGAATTGAAAAAAATTATTACTAATGCCGCGCTTCTATGTGGTGCGCCATTACTAAGTTAGATAGTAATGGCGCACCTTTAGGCATACTAATGTCGCACTACTGGTGCGCCATTAGTATCTGGTATACTAATGGCGCACCAGTGGTGCGCCATTAGTAAAAAAATACTAGTGGCGTGATACTAATGGCCCACTAGTAGTGCGCCATTAGTACGCAAAACTGGTGCGCCATTAGTAGGCCTTTTCCTAGTAGTGTAGAGTCAATAATCTAGTTCACATCGCCATGTGATTTAACACCCATAGTTAGCATCTCCATGTGACCAACACCCAAAGATTTTACTAGAGTCAATAATCTAGTTCACATCGCCAAGTGATTAATACCCAAGGAATACTAAGGTGTGATCATGTTTTTCTTATGAGAGAGGTTTAGTTAACGGGTCTGTCATATTCAGATCTGCATGTATTTTGCAAATTTCCATGTCTACAATGCTCTGCATGGAGCTACTCTAGCTAATTGCTCCCACTTTCAATACGTATCCAGATTGAGACTCAGAGTCATCTAAATCGGTGCCAAAGCATGCATCGACGTAACCCTTTACGACGAACTCTTTATCACCTCCATAACCTAGAAAAAATTTCCTTAGTCCTCTTAGGTAACTAAGGATAATTTTGACCGTTGTCTAGTGATCTACTCCTGGATCACTATTGTACCCTCTTGCCAAACTCATGGCAAGGTACACAGTAAGTTTGGTACACAGCATGGCATACTTTATAGAACCTATGGCCGAGGCATAGGGAATGAATTTCATTCTCTCTCTATGTTATGCCGTGGTCGGGTTGGAGTCTTTCTCAACTTCACACATTACAATATAGGCTAGAACTCCTTCTTTGACTGATCCATTTTGAACTCCTTCAAAATCTTGTCAAGGTATGTACTCATTGAAAATCTCATCAAGTGTCTTGATCTATCTCTATTGATCTTGATGCCTAACATGTAAGCAGCTTCACCGAGGTTTTTATTGAAAAATTCTTATTCAAAATATCCTTTTATGCTTTCCAGAAATTCTATCTCATCTCCAATCAACAATATGTCATCCACATCTAATATCAGAAATGCTACAAAGCTCCCACTCACTTTCTTGTTAATACAGGCTTCACCATAAGTCTATATAAAACCATATGCTTTGATCACCTCATCAAAGCATATATTCCAACTCCGAGATGCTTGGACCAGTCCATAGATGGATCGCTGGAGCTTGCACACTTTGTTAGCACCTTTAGGATCGACAAAACCTTCTAGTTGCATCATATACAACTCTTCTAAAATTCATTAAGGAATACAGTGTTGACGCCCATTTGCCAAATTTCATAATAAAATGTGGCAATTGCTAACATGATTCGGACTGACTTAAGCATCGCTATGGGTGAGAAGTTCTCATTGTAGTCAACCCCTTGAACTTGTCGAAAACCTTTCGCGACAAGTCGAGCTTTCTTGATGGTGACATTGCCATCAGCGTCTGTCTTCTTCTTGAAGATCCATTTATTCTCAATGACTTACCGATCATCAGGAAAATCCATCAAAGTCCACACTTTGTGTTCTCATACATGGATCCTATCTTAGATTTCATGGCCTCAAGCCATTCATTGGAATCTGGGCTCATCATAGCTTCTTCATAGTTCGTAGGTTCGCCTTGGTCTAGTAACATGACTTCCAGGACACGATTACCGTACCACTCTGGTGCGGATCATGCTCTAGTCCACCTACAAAGTTTAGTAGTAACTTGATCTGAAGTTTCATGATCATCATCATTAGCTTCCTCTCTAGTTGGTGTAGGCATCACAGGAACACTTTTCTCTGATGTACTACTTTCCAATTCGAGAGAAGGTACAATTACCTCATCAAGTTCTACTTTCCTCCCACTCACTTCTTTCAATAGAAACTACTTCTCCAGAAATTATCCATTCTTGGCAACAAAGATCTTGCCTTCGGATATGTGGTAGAAGGTGTACCCAATGAAGACGCACTTCTCCATTTTGGGTTCGAGCTTATCAGGCTGAAGCCTTTTGACATAAGTGTCGCAACCCCAAAATTTAAGAAACCATAGCTTAGGTTTCTTGCCAAACCACAGTTCATACGGTGTCATCTCAACGGATTTAGACGGTGCCCTATTTAACGTGAATGCAGCTATCTCTAATGCATAACCCCAAAACAATAGTGATAAATCGGTAAGAGACATCATAGATCACACCATATCTAATAAAGTACGGTTACGACATTTGGACACACCATTACGATGTGGTGTTCCAGGTGACTTGAGTTGTGAAACTATTCCATGTTGTTTTAAATGAAGGCCAAACTTGCAACTCAAATTTTCGCCTCCGCGATCAGATCGTAGAAACTTTATTTTCTTATTATGATGATTCTCTACTTCACTATGAAATTCTTTGAACTTTTCAAATGGTTTAGACTTGTGTTTCATTAAGTAGATATACCCATATCTGCTCAAATCATCTGTGAAGGTTAGAAAATAACGATACCCGCAGCGTGCCTCAACACTCATTGGACTGCATACATCGGTATGTAATATTTCCAATAAGTCATTGGCTCACTCCATTGTTCCGGAGAACAGAGTTTTAGTCATCTTGCCCGTCAGGCCTGGTTCGCAAGTATCAAATGATTCATAATCAAGTGATTTCCAAAAGTCCATCCACATGGAGTTTCTTCATGCGCTTTACACCAATATGACCTAAACGGCAGTGCCACAAATATGTTGCAATATCATTATCAACTTTGCATCTTTTGGCATCAATATTATGAATATGTCTATCACTACGACCGAGATTCAATAAACTACTCACCTTGGGTGTATGACCACATAAGGTTTTATTCAAATAAACAGAACAACAATTATTCTCTGACTTAAATGAATAACCGTATTGCAATAAACATGATCTAATCATATACCTGCTCAATGCAAACACCAAATAACATTTATTTTAGGTTCAACTCTAATCCCTAAGGTAGAGGGAGTGTGCGATGGTGATTGTATCAACCTTGGAATCACTTCCAACACACAACGTCACTTCGGTCTTAACTAGTCTCTGTTCATTCTGTAACTCTTGTTTCGAGTTACTAATCTCAGCAACTGAACCAGTATCAAATACCCAAGGGTTGCTACGAACACTAGTAAAGTACACATCAATAACATGTATATCATATATACCTTTGTTCACTTTGCCATCCTTCTTATCCGCTAAGTATTTGGGGCAGTTCCGCTTCCACTGACCATTTCTTTTGTAGTAGAAGCACTCCGTTTCGGGCTTGGGTCCAGCTTTGGGCTTCTTCCCGGGAGTGGCAACTTGCTTGCCATTCTTCTTGAAGTTCCCTTTCTTCCCATTGCCCTTTTTCTTGAAACTAGTGGTCTTGTTAATCATCAACACTTGATGCTCTTTCTTGATTTCTACCTTCACCGATTTTAGCATCGCGAAGAGCTTTGGAATCGTTTTTCGTCATCCCTTGCATATTATAGTTCATCATGAAGTTCTAGTAGCTTGGTGATAGTGACTAGAGAATTATGTCAGTCACTATCTTATCTGGAAGATTAACTCCCACTTGATTCAAGCAATTGTAGTACCCAGACATTCTGAGCACATGCTCACTGGTTGAGCCATTCTCCTCCATCTTGAAGGCAAAGTACTTGTAAGAGGTTTCATACCTCTCGACATGGGCATGAGTCTGAAATACCAATTTCAGCTCTTGGAACATCTCATATGCTCCGTGGCATTCAAAACGTTTTTGAAGTCCCGGTTCAAAGCTGTAAAGCATGGTGCACTAAACTATCAAGTAGTCATCATATCGAGCTTGCCAAATGTTCATAACATCTGCATCTACTCCTGCAATAGGTCTGTCACCTAGTGGTACATCAAGGACATAATTCTTCTATGCAACAATGAGGATAATCCTCAGATCACGGACCCCGTCCGCATCATTGCTACTATCATCTTTCAACTTAGTTTTCTCTAGGAACATATTAAAAATAGGGGAGCTACATCGCGAGCTATTGATCTACAACATAATTATGCAAAAACTACTAAGACTAAGTTCATGGTAAATTTAAGTTCAATTAATCAAATTACTTAAGAACTCCCACTTAGATGGACATCCCTCAAGTCATCTAAATGATACGTGATCCAAATCAACTAACCCATGTCTGATCATCATCTGAGATGGGGTAGTCATCAATGGTGAACATATCTATGTTGATCATATCTACTATATGATTCACGTTTGACCTTTCGGTCTCCAGTGTTTCTGAGGCCATGTTTGTACATGCTAGGCTCGTCAAGTTTAACCCAAGTATTCTGCATGTGTAAAATTGTCTTACAACCGTTGTATCTGAACGTAGAGTCTATCACACCTGATCATCATGTGGTGTCTCCAAACGAAGAACTATAGCAATGGTCAATACTCAAGGAGAACACTTTTACCTTGAAATTTAACGAAGGGATCACCTTATAATGCTACCGTTGTTCTAACCAAAATAAGATGCATAAAAGATAAACATCACATGCAATCAAAAGATGTGACATAATATGGCCATCATCATCTTCTGCTTTTGATCTCCATCTCCAAAGCATCATCATGATCTCCATCGTCACCGGCTCGACACCTTGATCTCCATCGAAGCGCCATGATCGTCTCGCCAACTATTGCTTCTACAACTATCGCTAATGCATAGTGATAATGTAAAACAATTACATGGCGTTTGCATTTCATACAATAAAGAGACAACCATAAGGCTCCTGCCGGTTGTCAGATATTTTACAAAACATGATCATCTCATACAGTAACATTTATCACATCATGTCTTGACCATATCACATCACAACATTCCTTGCAAAAAACAAGTTAGATGTCTTCTACTTTGTTGTTGTAAGTTTTACGTGGCTTCTACGAGCTTCTAGCAAGAACCGTTCTTACCTAGGCATAAAACCACAACGGTGTTTTGTCAAGTTTGCTGTTTTAACCTTCTTCAAGGACCGGCCATAGTCAAATTTGATTCAACTAAAGTAGGAGAAACAGACACCCGCCAGCCACCTTTATGCAAAACTAGTTGGATGTCAGTCGGTGGAAGAGGTCTCATGTGCATGGACATGTAAGGTTGGTCTGGGCCGCTTCATCCCACAATACCGCCGAATCAAAATAAGACGTTGGTGGTAAGCAGTATGACTATCACCGCCCACTACTCTTTGTGTTCTACTCGTGCATATCTATTGGGGAATGTAGCATGCAATTTCAAAAAAATTCCTATGAACACGCAAGATCTATCTAGGAGATGCATAGCAACGAGAGGGGGAGAGTGTGTCCACGTACCCTCGTAGACCGAAAGTGGAAGCGTTACATTAATGCGGTTGATGTAGTCGAACATCTTCGCGATCCAACTGATCTTAGTACCCAAGGTACGGTACCTCTGAGTTCGGCACATGTTCAGCTCGATGACGTCCCTCAAACTCTTGATCCAGCAAAGTGTCGAGGGAGAGTTCCGTCAGCATGATGGTGTGGTGACGGTGATGGTGAAGTGATCCGTGCAGGCCTTCGCCTAAGCACTACGTGAATGTGACCGGAGGAGTAAACTGTGGAGGGGGGCGCCGCACACGGCTAACAATGTTTTTTGTGTGTGTTCTACCGGTGCCCCCCCTACAAATATATATATATATATAGGTTGGAGGGGAGGAGAGGCAGCCAAGGGGGCGCCCCAAGTAGGAGGAATCCTACTTGGGGTCCTCCCAATTCGGCCTCCCCCCTTTCCTATTCCTATTCGGGGTAGGAAGGGAATATGGGGAAGGGGGAATCCTATTCCCTTTTTCCTTTCCTTCTCCAATTTGGCCAGCCCATATGGGGGGGCGCACCAGCCCCTTAGTGGCTGGTGTGTTTCCCCTCTTGACCCATTAGGCCCATATAGCTTGTCGGGGGTTGCCCGGAACCCCTTCAGGTGACCCGATACGTACCTGGTACCCCGGAACACTTCCAGTGTCCGAATACTATTGTCCTATATATGAATCTTTACCTCTCGACCATTTCGAGACTCCTCGTCATGTCCATGATCTCATCTAGGACTCCGAACAACATTTGGTCACCAAATCACATAACTCATATAATACAAAATCGTCATCGAATGTTAAGCGTGCGGACCCTACGGGTTCGAGAACTATGTAGACATGACCGAGACACCTCTCTGGTCAATAACCAATAGCGGAACCTGGATGATCATATTGGTTCCTACATATTCTACGAAGATCTTTATCGGTCAAACCGTAATGACAACATACGTTATTCCCTTTGTCATCGGTATGTTACTTGCCCGAGATTCGATCGTCGATATCTTCATACCTAGTTCAATCTCGTTACCTGCAAGTCTCCTTACTCGTTCCGTAATGCATCATCCCACAACTAACTCATTAGTTACATTGCTTGCAAGGCTTATCATGATGTGCATTACCGAGAGGGCCCAAAGATACCTCTTCGATACTCGGAGTGACAAATCCTAATCTTGATATATGCCAACCCAACAAAAACATTCAGAGATACTTGTAGAGCATATTTACAATCACCTAGTTATGTTGTGACGTTTGATATCACACAAGGTATTCCTCCGGTATCTGGAAGTTGCATATTCTCATAGTCAAAGGAATATGTATAAGTCATGAAGAAAGCAATAGCAATAAAACTGAACGGTCATAATGCTAAGCTAACGGATGGGTCTTGTACATCAAATCATTATCCTAATGATGTGATATGATTTATCAAATGACAACACATGTCTATGGTTAGGAAACTTAACCATCTTTGATTAATGAGCTAGTCTGGTAGAGGCTTACTAGGGACACGGTGTTTTATCTATGTGTCCACACATGTATCAAGTTTCCGGTTAATACAATTCTAGCATGAATAATAAACATTTATGATGATATAAGGAAATATAAGATAACAACTTTATTATTGCCTCTAGGGCATATTTCCTTCAATATCATCTACGCATAAACCTGGCTCTGATACCACTATTAGAAATGTTGCATAGAAAACAAAAAAATTCTATGCACACGCAATGATCTATCCATGAAGATGCATAGCAACGAGGGGGGGAGTGTGTCTACATACCCTCGTAGGCCGTAAGAGGAAGCGTTTCACAACACGGTTGATGTGGTCGAACTATCTTCGGGCTCCAACTAATCTAGTACCGAATGCATGGCACCTCCGTGTTCTGCACACATTCAACTCGGTGACGTCCTCCGCCTTCTTGATCCAGCAAGACGGCGAGGTACTAGATGAGTTCCGTCAGCACGACGACATGGTGACGGTGATGGTGATGTGATCTCCGTAGGGCTTCTCCTAAGCACTACAGTAATATGATTGAGGGAGTAAACGGTGGACGGGGGCACCACACATGGCTAAGACAATGTTGTGTGTCCTGGTGTGGCGCCCCCTCCCCACATATATATAGGTGGGAGGGGAGGGGAGGCAGCCAGGGTGCCCTAGGGCTTGGCCGCCGCCCCCTAGAGGCCCTACCTTGCCATGCACCCCCTTTCCATGTATGCATAAGGGGGAAGGAAAGAGGGGGGAGAGAGAAGGAAGGGGAGTCCGACTCCATACTTTACTTTCCCTTCCCCCCATTTATTCTCCTCTTCCTATGGCCGGCAAGGGCGCACCAGCCCTTTGTGGGCTGGTGTGTTCCCTCACTTGGCCCATAAGGCCCATAGGATTGCTAGGGGTGCCCGAAACTCCTTCCGGTGACCCGATAAGTACCTGATACCCTCTGGAACACTTCCCGTGTCTGAATACCATCATCCTATATATCAATCTTTACCTCGTGACCATTTTGAGACTCCTCGTCATGTCTGTGATCTCATACGGGATCCGAACAACATTCGGTCACCAAATCACATAACTCATATAATACTTTATCGTCAACGCACGTTAAAGCGTGTGGACCCTACGGGTTCGAGAACTATGTAGACATGACCGAGACACCTCTCTGGTCAATAACAAATAGTGGAACTTGGCTGCCCATATTGGCTCCTACATATTCAACGTAGATCTTTATCGGTCGAACCGTTATGACAACATAGGTAATTCCCTTTGTCCATCGGTATGTTACTTGCCCGAGATTCGATCATCGGTATCTTCATACCTAGTTCAATCTCATTACTGGAAAGTCTCTTTACTTGTTCCATAATACATCACCTCGTGACTAAATCCTTAGTCAGTTGCTTGCAAGCTTATGATGTGTATTACTAAGAGGGCTCAGAGATACCTCTTCGATACTCAGAGTGACAAATCCTAATCTCGATCTATGCCAACTCAACAAACACCTTCGGAGATACCTGTAGAGCATCTTTATGATCACCTAGTTATGTTGTGACGTTTGATAGCACACAAGGTATTCCTCCGGTATCCGGGAGTTGCATAATCTCATAGTCGAAGGAATATATATTTGACATGAAGAAAGCAATAGCAATGAAACTGAACGATCATTATGCTAAGCTAACGGATGGGTCTTGTGCATCGCATCATTCTCCTAATTATGTGATCCCGTTATCAAATGACAACACATGTCCATGGTTAGGAAACCTTAACCATCTTTGATCAGCGAGCTAGTCTAGCTAGTAGAGGCTCACTAGGGTCACGGTATTTGTTTATGTATTCACACATGTATTTAAGTTTCCGGTCAATACAATTCTAGAATGAATAATAAACCTTTATCATGATTTAGGAAATATAATAATAACCATTTTATTATTGCCTCTAGGGCATATTTCCATCAAATAGGAGTGCCCACATTCATCAAGTCTGACGGAAGCAACGATTGTAAATCCATGGTTTGTGTTTAGTATGACATCCCTGCATTCTTGATTTATGTAAAGGGCAAGATTGTGTACTACAGATATTGTTTCATAGCAAGGGACGCGCTGCAGAAATTGGTAGGATTGTTAAAGAATATGGTAACATGCAAATATGGGCATAATTGAAAGAACTGTACAACAGTTGAAATCACAGGACAAAAATCTATAATTAAACAGATAGGGTAACCATGATGTCGTGGAAATATGAGAGTAATCGAAAGAACAATACATCCTTAATTTTCCTAATATAGAAAGAAGAGGAAAAAATCCCCTTTGACGTATATGCTACATGTGGCACCTTTTATCCAAATGTAGCAATATTTAGTATATGTTCAGGAAAGTAGGCCATGCCAACCGATTTAGGGAGAGATTGAACATACCGTGCGGATCCTCAAGTCATCTGGTACAGTGAGATGGAACTCCATGGATGTCTGACCGAGGCCGCAAAGTCCTGATGTGTCTGCGCACTATACACTCTATGAATGAAAGAAAACCCTTAAATCAGCTCGAGTAAAAATGAATTCACGATGATTTCGGCGGGGTGATTAAAGGAGGCAGATGAACTAAGATAAGAGATGAGATAATATCTCACTAAATTAGTTAACTTGTTGTCCACGAGAAAAAACCCTCAATACGGCGGATTCCCCAATCGGGCAGAGTTGGGTCGAACGTGAGCAGCATTGAGAAAGTCGATGGTGATAGGCGGCGGCAAGCGGAAGTGGCGAAATGTGGTGGGGTTTGCCGGCAGCCTGGCGGCGATGACATGCATCGAGCTAAGTGGTTGCCGCGGTGATAGGCGGTGCCATGCAGAGTTGCGGAGGAGCTTGTGCAGGTGTGAATGGGGACCGGAGGGGGTGGCGGGCAGGTTGAGGTTTTTTGTGACATGGGTATGGTGAGGGTTTTATTTTTCTTTTTTGAATTGGGTGGTGTGGGTTTTCTGTCCCACAAAGAGTTTCAGAGGCAACGGTTTGCTAGAGCCAACAATGTGTGATTGACGTAACAAGGAAAATGAAAGTCATTGCAGACGGTTCCAATTTTGGGAATCGTGTGTGATTGACGTACTACCTCTGTCCTGGTTTATTGGCCCCCTTTGTAATTTTTCCCAACGTATCTATAATTTATGAAGTATTCATGATGTTATATTATCATTCTTGGATGTTTTACAATCATTTTATAGCAACTTTATATCATTTTTTGGGAGTAACCTATTAACATAGTGCCCAGTTGCTGCTTTTGCTTGTTTTTTACATCATAGAAAATCAATACCAAACAGAGTCCAAACGCAGCGAAACTTTTTGCATATTTTGTTCTGGATCAGAAGACACCCGGTGGGCCAAAGAAGTACTAGAGGGGAGCTCCGAGGAGAGCATAACCCACCAGGGTGCGCCTGGGGGCCCAGGTGCGCCCAGGTGGGTTGTGCCCACTTCGGTGGCCTCCCGCACCGCCTCTTCACCCTATAAATTCCGAAATATTGCAAAAACCCTAGGGGAGTCGCTAGATCAGAAGTTCCGCCGCTGCAAGCCTCTGTAGCCACGAAAAGCCAATCTAGACCCCATTTCGGCACCCTGCCACAGGGGGAAATCATCACTGATGGCCATTTTCTTCATCCCGGCGGCCACCATGATGAGGAGGGAGTAGTCCACCATCGGGGTTGAGGGTTTGTACCAGTAGCTATGTGTTTAATCTCTCTCTATGTGTCTCTCTCTCGTGTTCTTGATATGTCACGATCTTGATGTATCACGGGCTTTGTTAATATAGTTGGATCATATGGTGTTTTCCCCTCTCTATCTTGTTGTGAATTGAGTTTTCCCTTTGAGATTTCGTTCTTATCGGATTGAATACTTTTATGGATTTGAGAACACTTGATGTATGTCTTTCTATGAATACCCATGGTGACAATGGGGTATCATATTGATTCACTTGATATGTGTTTTTGCACTCAACTCACGGATTCCCGAGGTGACATTGGGGTAATATATTCATAGGGGTTGATGCATGTTCTCGTCTTTGTTTCTCTGGTAGAAATCTTGGGGCACTCTTTGAGGTGCTTTGTGTTGGATTGAGTATTATGAATCTGAAATTGTTTGATGCATATCGTATAATCAACTCACGGGGTACTCACAGTGTATTGGAGTATCTAGGTGACATTAGAGTTGGTTGATGTGTATCATATGGTGTTATTTTAGTATGAACTCTTGGTTAGATCGATCGGAAAGAATAGCTTGGTGTTATTTTAGTATGAACTGTAGGATAGATTGATCGGAAAGAATAGCTTTGAGGTGGTTTCATACCCTAGCTACAAACAATTTATTCTTATGTTCTCCGCTATATAGGAACTTTGGAGTGATTCTTAATCGCACGTTTGAGGGATGGTTATATGATCCAATTATACCAGCATTGTTGAGAGATTGCACTAGCGAAAGTACAGACCCTAGGCCTCATTTTCTAGCATTGTGATACCGTTTGTGCTCACTTTTGTTACTTGCTACCTTGCTGTTTTTTATTGTTAATATTGCAAAAATCAATATCTACTACCCATATTACACTTGTATCACCATCTCTTCGCCAAACTAGTGCACCTATACAATTTACCATTGTATTTGCTGTCCTGGGGGAACAAGAGACTTTTTATTATTTGGTTGCAGGGTTGTTTGAGGGAGACCATCTTCATACTACGCCTCCCACGGATTGATAAACCTTAGGGCATCCACTTGAGGGAAAATTGCTACTGTCCTACAAAACTTTGCGCTTGGAGGCCCCACACGTGTCTACAAGAATAAAGTTGCACAGTAGACACCAGTCACCAAAAATTATATCATTGAACACTATGTTCAAATACGCATCCAACGATATAATTTTTGCTGACCTGCACTAACATTTTGTCAGTTAAATCATTGGTCAAAATTTAACACAAATTACAAAGGGGACCAATAAACCAGGATGGAGGTAGGTTCCATCAACCGAACTGATTGCATCCATATCCCACATTTAGACATAAGTAAAATTAGATTAAACATATTCAGACATAGATAATAAGCGTACACAAGCATGGTTCAACCATAAGTATATAGTTCAACCATCGTTAAGCATACTCAAGCGCATTTATAATTAAGACACTACATAGCCATACATAGTTCGATCCCACATCTCATCTCATCTGTCGGCACGATCCTAAAGCTTCTCCAGGTACTCAGCGTACGCGGCGTGCACCACCCTGCGAGAATACTTCTGCTTGAAGGAGCCAATGGCTCGTCCTCTTGCATGCGCCAGAACACTTTGATACGCGCGATGAAGCTTTTGGTTGCAAAATGGGCATCGATAGCCGAAGTTCCAAGTCCTAATACACCTGTTATGCATTCCCGCATAAAGCTCCCTGAGGATTTGCCTCTTGTACCACCTCTGGCCACCTTCATCCTCGCTGTTGACATCGTCAGATAGCACCTATACATATAGTAAAAAAAATGTGGCGTCAAATTTGGAATACAAACTAATCTCTAGCAAACATTTGGTAGTTGCCAAAAATTGGCATCAAATAAATGTTTACATGTCATAAAGTAGGATTAGGAATTTATAGATATTTTTGACATATCTAGAGATTATGGTTTGATTTTTAAGCATAATCGTCTATGTACAGACCAGTCTTGAAGAAAATAATTGCACAAACATATATGTAGGTCATTCTAAATCAATTGTGAAGACCTGGCTAGGAATTATTAGCACGAACACTAACCCTAGTCGGATTATTAGCAGAAATCATTTTCACAGATGAAAAAACTAATCACTTATCACTGGTACCATTCAAACAATCAATACACTACATGGATCTAGCGAAACTTACCCAGATTTCAGGGATTGGGAGAACGTAACCATAGGATTTCTATTCCAAAACAGGGGAGGCAGGAGTAACCAGAGAACCCCTATGATGTATTTGACACATAAATGGGTATATATGACTAACTGGTTCTCCATCGTCGCAGAGTCGTCACTGGAGTCATTTTCCGAGTTGTCACTGGAGTCAGTGTGGACCTCCGGCTCCAGCTGTGGAATCACAAGACCGTCGATGACGTCAGGGTGCAGCGATACCTCACCGGCGGCGACGACAACCTCTGTCTCCATCTTCGGGCCATGCTCTGGTGCTTCAGAAGCCCCGTCGTCGCCACTCCCTCTGATGGGGTGCTTCGGCAGCATCCTCATACACTGACGGCTTTGAAGACTGAGAGCAGCATTGAGGATGCAGGTGGAGAGAGAGGATTATGTGTGTGGCGAGGATGGGGGGTGCGTCCGCTCGGGCGCGCCATTAATATGGAGTAGTGGGAGAGAGGCGGACGACGGTCAAACCGCTGGCTCACCTCCCGGTGAGCCTGCGCATCGGACTGCTGGCATGCCTACCGTCATTTCACGCAGCTACTCACATGTCTCCCAATGACACTGCGCAGCGAGCACATCTCCCATCAATTCACACACCTGCATGCATGCCTCTCGGTCTGCCTGCATGGCGAACTTCTTGCATGCGTTCCATCAACTCATGCCTGCTTGCACGGCACACGGGTCGCGTGGTGGCATGTATATTGTTTTTCTATTTTGATGATTAATGCTGCCACTTTATTGCTTAACCGAAGCATGGCACGTATCCTTTGTCCGTCTAACGCCCACGGTTCGAATAAATAATCCATTTGCGATATTGGTTCCCAATTATTAATAATCTCCCGTTTGTAAGAAGATAAAGATTACATCAAAACTTGTCTCAAAATTGACAAAAAAAAGTACAATGCCACTGTTTATTCGTGTCCATATGACAAAATGATAAGTTTCATGAATTTCAAATAATTTCTGGATATACTAGATTTTAAAAATCAAGATTCTCAAATGTTTGAAATTTCTTGCATGGGGAGTAAACATGCACCCAGTGAGACACATGTGTTTTTCCAATCCATTTAGGTGCACTATCATGTGTGCATGTAACTCAAATTTTATTTTTGCACATTATACCCCTAAAAAATCAATCAACGTACTAAAACGTCTTAATGACCTCTGGGTTTTTTTCAAAATTAAAATGCCCCTTCTTTGGTAACATATGTTCACCGCAGGCCCTAAACCCTAAACCCTAAACTCTTAAAATTTTGGATCCAAATCGGTCCCTTACGATGTAGCGCATAAACTAGGGTTTAAGCTTCTGTCACTCTAGCAACCCATCATCTAATAACTACTCCACAATGCATTCCCTTAGGCCCAAATATGGTGAAGTGCCATGTAGTCGATGTTCACATGACACCACTAAGGGAATCACAACATACATATCATCAAAATATCGAATACATATCAAGTTCACATGATTACTTGCAACAAGATTTCTCCCATGACCTCAAGAACAAAAGTAACTACTCACAAATGGTAATCATGCTCAAGATCAGAGGGATATTAAATAGCATAATCGATCTGAACATATAATCTTCCACCAAATAAACCATATAGCAATCAACTACAAGATGTAGTCAACACTACTAGTCACCCACAAGTACCAATCTGAGGTTTCGATACAAAGATTGAACACAAGAGATGAACTAGGGTTTGAGAGGAGATGGTGTTGTTGAAGGTGTTGATGGAGATTGCCCTCCCAAAGATGAGAGGGTTGTTGGTGATAAAGATGACGATGATTTCCCCCTCCGAGAGGGAAGCTCCCCTGGTGGAATCTCTCTGCCGGAGGGCAAAAGTGCTCCTGCCCAAGTTCCGCCTCGAGACGGCAGCGCTTCGTCCTAAAAGTCCTCTTCTTATTTATTTTTCTAGGTCAAAATGACCTATATACCAGAAGATGGGCACTGGAGTGGGCCAAGGAGGGCACAACCCACCAGGGCGCGCCTGGGTTCCCTGGTGTGCCCTGGTGTCTTGTGCTCACCAGGGTGGCCCCCTCTGGTAGTTATTTGCTCCAGTATTTTTAATATATTCCAAAACAATTCTCCGTAAATTTTCAGCTCATTTGGAGATGTGCAGAATAGGTAGCTCTAACATAGCTTTTTCAAGTCCAGATTTCCAGTTGCCGGTATTCTCCCTCTTTATGTAAACCTTGCATATTATGAGAGAAAAGGCATTAGAATTACTCCATAAAGCATTATTATGCATAAAAACATTATAAATAACAGTAGGAAAACATGATGCAAAATGGATGTATCAATGCCTATATATGGTCATTGCCTTGGATATCACCATAATTATTTGCTTTTCTATCAATTGCCCAACACACTACAAAAAAAGACACATCCGTGACATTTTGGGCCGAACGAAAAAAAATTCTGTCATACATATGACACTTCTATGACGATAATTGTGACAAAATCCGGTATCATCATAGATGTGGTGGGCTCCTACTTCTATGACAAAAAATCATGACAGAAAATGGGTTTTTCGTCCTAGGCGGGCCAGAGACGCAGCTACATGACATTCTTTGGGTCGTCCATGATGGAAAAAACCATGGTAGAAGCAAGGGGGAGGAAATTTTCGGGGAGTTCCCGGTTACGGTGGGAGGTCGGGGGCTGAGCGATGCGCGTTTCTCTCGTACACGTACGCGCGTGTGTGCGAGGCGTTGGCTCTAACTGAACCCGAGCGAGGCGTTGGGCTCTAACTGAACCCGAGCGATTACACTGCAGGCTACGCGCTACTGAACCCGAGCGATCGATCGATGGATGTTAACTGAGCCCGATCGAGCGATTCCTTCACTACTGCTGCTAACTGAAGCCGATCGATGCTGCCTCTGGGATGAAC
>NC_041392.1:530456650-530474466 GCF_002162155.2 Triticum dicoccoides
CTGGATGGGGTCAACAATGGAGATGAACAGTATCCCGTGGTGTGGAGGGCAGGATGAACAGTAGACGGTGGAGGGGTGCCCGTGGAGGGGTGGTTGAACAGGACTCCGTGGTGTGGAGGGCTGGATGAACAGTAGACGGTGGAGGGGTGGTTGAACAGTAGCCGGTGGAGTAGCGCGCGGTGGAGGCTAGATGAACAGGAGCCCGTGGAGGCTGGAAGAGGTCGACGCTAGCCCGTGGAGGCTGGAGGAGGTCGACGGTGGAGATGAACAGTATCCTGTGGAGTCCCGTTTTGCGGTACGCCACACCCCTCCTGATGAACAGGACCCCCGTTTCGACCGTAGCGCTCCAACACAAGTCCGTTTCGTCCGTTTTGCGGTACGCCACACCCGTCCCGATCAACAGGACCCCCGTTTCAACCGTAGGAGGTCCGTTTCCTCCATTTTGCGGTACGCCACACCCCTCCCGATCAACAGGACCACGTTCTGAACGTAGGAGGTCCATTTCCTCCGTTGTGCGGTACGTCGGGCCTCGTTTCCATCGCCTGTTCCATCCAAGCCCTCCTGATGAACACGACCACGCATTCCGTTCCGACCCAGCCGGTTGGCTCCCACGCGTTCCATTGCCTCCCGATGAACACGACGCATTCCGTTGCCTCCCCATGAACACGACGCATTCCGTTGTCTCCCCATGAACACGACGACGACGTTGTTTCTCCGTTCCGAGCAAGCTATGTACACGAGCACTGGCCGTACGTATGCGCAAGTAGGCGTTCGAGACCCTGCCCATATGTACACATACGTGGCCGTGTTTTCTTTCTTGCACCCTGGCCGCTGTACGTACGTGTACATGCTACATGCGCGCCTCTACTACGACACGTACGCGCCTCTACTACGACAGGTGCGCGCCTCTACATCCACTAGTATATATGTACATACACGTTCACGACCAGAATAACAACGCTATGTACGCTTCGACCAGGTGGGTCCCGACTGTCAGGCACTTCCTTGCCTGCGAAGATGTAGCTGGTGGGTCCCAGCAGTCACGGGGGCGAATCATTTTTTTTGCCCGGACGCACTTCCTTGCGTGCGAAGATGTAGCTGGTGGGTCCCAACAGTCAGGGGGGCGAATCATTTTTTTGCCCCAATGCACTTCCTTGCGTGCGAAGATGTAGCTGGTGGGTCCCAGCAGTCAGGGGGAAACGTTTTTTTTTGCGAAATATGGTGGCCCGTCCGGTGGGTCCCCGCTGTCAGGTGGAGGAATCATTATTTTGCGCCTAATAAGGAGGCACTTCCTTGCTACGGCCGTGGACCCAGCTGTCAGCCTCTCCACGTCCGATGGAAGTCGTTCCTTGACCATGTTGACCACGCCACGCTGAGAGCACCACGGCGGTGGACGACGGCGAGGACTAGGAAGGGGACGACTCGGAGCCGGGGAAGACGCAGTAGTGGATGCCCACACGAAGAGGAGTACGAAGGTTCACTGGTTCGGCTGCAGTGTGAGGCTGCTCTCGCCGCAGAATAACATGGGGTGTGGGTGAGTAGAGGGATGGCCTGGCCAGCGGTGGGAGTAGTTGGGGCGGTGAGGCCTCCGCGGCATCACAGCCAGCCAGGAGAGGCAGGAGCACGCGGCACGACCAGCGCTGGTTTGGGCGGCTGGAGCAAGAAGACCAGAGGTTGAAGAAGCACTACGGCCATTGGATGAACATTGTACAGTAACAGGAGCTAGAATTGTTCATATTGACTAAGTTGACAAAGCCCTCCATCCCCGTCAACTTGGTAGGCCCACATGTCAGCCTCCCACTATGCTGGGTTCCAGCTGGCAGGGGGAATATTCATTTTTTTGTGCGTAATAAGGAGGCACTTCCTTGCGTGCGAAGATAGCTAGTGGGTCTGACATGTCAGCGGGGGGCACATTATTTTTGCAAAATATAGAGGCCCTTCCGGTGGGTCCTAGATGTCAGGTGGAGGAATCATTATTTTGCGCGTAATAAGGAGGCATTTCCTTGTGTGCGGCCATGGACCCAGTTGTCAGCCTCTCCACGCACAGTCTACTTCCGATGGTGTCATTCGTTGACCACATTGACCACGCCGCGCCGAGCGCATCCAAGGTGGTGGACGACGGCGAGGCCCTGGGCAGCAACAAGACGAAGATGGGAAGACGCGGGAGTAGAGTCGCAGACGGAGAGGTGTACGAGGGTTAACTGGTTCTAGTGCGGTGTGGTTCGGCAGTCGGTGGAGAAGAACAGGAGGTGCGGAGGGGTGGAGGGATGGCCTTGCCAACGGTGGAGTAGCGCTTCATATCGAAGCGTGCTAAGCAGAGCTGCTAGCAGCAGGAGGCGGGAGGTGGTCCCGGCAGCGCTGGAGGAAGAAGACGAGAGATTGAAGATGGATGCCGGTCGTTGGATGAAAATCCAACGGCTAACATGTCAGAATCATTTGTTGACTAAATTGACAACGACTTGCGTTGGCTTCGACCTATTGGCCCACATTCCAGCCTCCAAAAATGTGGCACGTATTCAACCCATTTTTCAGAATTTACAGTCTCTTTTTTTGCGCGGTAGAATTTACAGTCAATTTGATCTTTTTTTTGAATTACAGCCATTAGCTGGGCTGGGTGAACAAATAATGTAGCGTCCATGCGGCCCATTTATTTTATTTCCTAAAAAATTATAGGCCATTTTCACTTTCTCGAAATACATGATTTTGATGGGCTGATTCTAATTATAATGTTGGGTTGGGCCAGCAATGTTATCAAAAAATAAAAAGGGGATGAGCATTTTGTTATAAATATATTTAAATAATAAGTGATATTATTACATTCGTCCTTAAATCTTACCAAGCTTTTGTACACAATCACTAGGATTTTCGTGCCAAAACAATCTAGGATTTTATTTGTTAAGAAATTATTTTTATAAGTTAATAAGATGTGGGATATTGTTTTCTTACATATGTAAGTATCTGTTAAATATATGATGACAATAAAAATAATATATAATAATATATAAAATAATTTTTTTTAAAAACAGGGAGCATCTCCCCGGTTCCATTACTGAGAACGAAACCACAACATATTCTGATACATCAGCTCAAAGAGCAATTCGAAAGCAAAGGTAGAAAAGCTACAAACTAGGGGGGTGGATGAACAAGTTCTCTGAATAACACAAATCACCCGAGCGGTGTCAAAGGCAGAGCGGATAGAGCACTCAAATGACACAAGGAGGGTCCAACGAAGCCTTCATGGTCTTCAGCCGAGGGGCCGTGTCAGCCTGCGATGACCAGTAAGCAAGCGGAGACACCGAGGTGGAAGGCGTAGCATGGTGGATGTCCCTCTTTTTCGGCGCCAGGTGCCCATCATCTTCATCAGAGATCTTGAGACGAGCCCACGGGTCCAGCCCCAGAGCAGGTCGAGCCTTGTTCAGCCACAAGTGATCGCCAACAGTTTCTGGAGGGATCTTGTTAGGGTTTCCACGAAGCTCATCAAATTGTCCGTGTCCGATCCGGAGGAGAGAATCACCCGCTTCCTCACCATGTTCCTGATCAACCTTAAGACCTGCGGAATGGAAATCCAGGAGGTGTTACTAAAAATCATAGCATTTCTACATTTCCAGAGGCACCAAAGGACAGCTGAGCTAACAGTATTTAAAACTAAGCACTTTTTGGTAGCAATCCAGAATCTGGCGACAGATTCGAAGGATGAGCCAATCTGACTAGAGAAATATCCTCAATGTGGGCCCAGAGATGTTTAGCAACTATACATTCAAAAAATAGGTGAGAACAAGACTCTTGTTCCAAGCAGTAAACGCAATCAAGGGGTTTGATGATGTGTCTCTTCCTAAGGTTATCCCTAGTCATCAATTTGTTTTTGGAGAGAAACTAGAGAAATACATTAATTTTAGTGGGAACCCTCAATTTCTAGACAGCAGGGATAAACACGGGTTGAACGCCTCTAAAGTTGATAACATGATAGAGGGAGCTAGAGGAATACTTCCCCTTATTGTCCAGCTGCCAAATCATGGCATCCGGCTCGGCAGTAAAGGTAATGCTTTTGGCAATTTCCTCCAACTGGAACCATTGTTCCATGAGACTATCACTAAAGTTCCTTCTAAAAGAGAGTTTTAGGCATTGACCGTCCCAAACTTCATTGACACTTTTGTTAAGCTCATTGCAGACAGAGATAGGCCAAAATTGGACTGCTATGGGGGATGTGCCAAACCAAGTATCTTCCCAGAACCTGGTTCTGCTCCCATCCCCTATGTTCCATCTGTAGCCAAATTTCACAGCATGCATAATAGATTTTAATCCTTTCCCGAATCTAGAGGTCTTAGGGTTGGAGGAAGGGACAAAAATATTAGGTTTATTTCCTAGGTATTTATGGGCAATAAGAAGCTTCCAGGGTTTCAGGTCTTCCTCATAGAATCTTTTAATCCAAGACCCTAGAAGACAGATGTTAATTTCTTGGAGGTTAGGTATGCCTAGGCCTCCAAAATCTTTTTTCATAGAGACTAGGGCCCAATTAGCAAGGTGTAGCTTCCTATTTCCCTCAAAATCATTCCACAAGCAATGAGACATCTGAGAATTGATGAGATTCACTTCTCATTTAGGGAACTTGAAGAAGGAGAGGAGATACATTGGAATGCTAGCCAAACAAGCTTGTATGAGGATCAATCTACCTCTGTAAGAGGGAAGTTTGCCCCTCCACCCAGCAATCCTTTTAACGATTTTATCCAGAAGGGGTTGGATATCCTTTCTCCTCAGTTTATCATAGTGGAGAGGGATACCTAGGTACTTAATGGGGAAGTTACCTTTATTACAGACTAGAATAGAGAGGAAGTCAGCTAACTCCTGAGACTTGTTCAAAACAGGTTAGAACAGTTTTTAGATTGCTAGCATATGTGGAGTCATTGTCTAAGAAAAGGATGGTATCATCTGCATATTGAAGGCAGATGATGCCACCAGGGCAGACCTCAGGACAGAGCCCTACAATCAGACTATGATCAGCAGCTTTGCTCAGCATTTTAGTAAGAATGTCCACTACTAAATTAAACAAAAGCAGGGAGATGGGGTCACCTTGCCTAAGGCCTTTACCAGCAAGGAAAAAATCACTTTCACAGTTATTTAACTTGACCCCAACAGACCCCCCATGAGTAAGTTGCTAGATCCAACTAGTCCATTTACCCCCAAAACCTCTAAGCTCTAGGAGTTCCATAAGTAAATCAAGGTCAACTTTATCGAAGGCAGTCTAAACTAGAACTACCATCTAGAGAAAAATTCTCACAAACAGAGCCTTCAGATCTGTTTTGGTGAGGGTAAGTAAAGGAAGAGCATTCGGTGCCATCATTAAGAGAAGTAACATCTACACCAATCTTAGCAGCAATGGCATTGAAGGAAGGATCATTAAAGTTGGAGAAGGAAGTGTGTTTCATACCCTAGGGTTTTTGCACTTCCAGGTTCTGAACCTCTTTGAGCTGTTGAGCCTTTTCAATAATGGTTCTCTTGTCACCAGCTACCCTGGCACTGGTTCTGGTGGCTTGAACGGGACCCCATTTGGGAAGGTGCTTCTCCTTAGGAAGGGCAGGGAAGTCAGAGTTGTATTTTGAATCCAAATTGTCTAGGAGTTCAGTTGTTTCAAGAAGTGCCTCTTGATCCTCTTGTAGATCTACAGAACCTTCTAATTCCATCAGATCATCATCTTCCAGGAGCTCCATTTCCCTGAGGAGGTTGAATGCATAAGTTTCATCAAGAACAGAATTCAAGATCTTTTCCTGGATGCTGAGTTGAGGAGTGTATGGAGAATCAGGGAGGTGTGTCTTGAGGACTGAAGTGGTGTAGTTTCTCCAAGCATATGATTGTGGCCAAAAGACTGTCCTCTGATGTTAGGGGCCCCAGAATTGGCAGCAGGCCCTTTATCTAATTCAGTTCTAGAGCTCCTGTTGGATTCAGCATCTTCAGTAAGATTGGTACCAGTTTCAGCTGCAGAGACATATGTACCAGTAGAGAGGTTGGTGGAGGTGCCAGTTTCAGTGGGGGTTAAGGACTCCACCTCAATGAGTAGCTTGTAGATTTTGTTCCCAACTCCAAAAAGCCTTGCAGCAGGGATTTTGGAGGGATCTTTACATAAGATTTTGACCCTAACAGTTTCATAGAATGACTTGAAATTATGCTGCCAATCCACATCCAGTAAGACCCCCAGAGTGGAAGTGATTTGATCCAACATAGTCTAGTCACACCACTTTGGGGTTCAATTTCCTGATCTTGATCTAAGTTTCCCGGAGGTCCTCTTCAGCCTCACTCCTACCTTTCCAGACTTCAACATTGACTACAACATTGTCTTTTTTGAGACCAAAACAGGGGTATCCAGCAACTTGAACTACATCTATTTCAGGAGGGAATTTGACCAAGAATGTCCACTCATCTAGGGCATTGATTTGCCAGGGCCAGTTGGTTTTGTAAATGTCTACAAACTCAGTGGCAAGTTCCTGCTTGGTCACTTCACCAGCTTATACCAGAACAATCCCCACATTCTTCAGGGAGCCATGATACTGAGCATTTTCATCAGGTGGGTCTATGTGGTAGAACCCTAATCCTGGAGCAGCACTTCCAACATATCTAGCAGAACTGTGGGTTTTCCTTCTGACAGGGCAATTCTCAACTTTATGGGTAACCATTTTGCAGATAAAACAACTCTTGGGCTTGACACATTTATCCAAATGATGCCCTGGTTCCCCACAGTTGTAGCAGATCACCTCAGAGTATGCCATAAGGCCCGAAGCAGGGGCAGGAGCAGTTTTTTGGATGTCCTGTCTCTTCTTTTGCTGATTCTTGCCTTGAGATTTCCCTCTGATCTAAGAGTCAGAACCACCAGCAGATTGATCTTGGGCAATTACAGGAGCCTGCCCAGATTGTGCCCCCATTTGGGGCGGAGGTGGGCCGTACCACTGCCCAACCGGCGCTCCCCCCCCCCCCATTGTGATAGGGGAAATTCATTGGAGTTCCTGGTTCCTTCTCATCCTCCAGCCAGATGTTGTCTCTCAGGAAGCAGAAATAACCACCAGACAGCTCAATTGAAGTAGATTGCAAGCCTAATTTCAATCTTCTGCAGGTTTGGGGGAGAGGTAAGGTAGGGGATCCACCTGCTCCGGCTCTGGTGGCGTGCTAATGGGCATGAGTCTAGTCAAGCATTCCCATCTCGCAGCATGGCGTGGATCTCCTGAATTCACTTCTCCTTTCACCCATTGAACGAACGCAATCGGTGGCTCCCTGGGGTGGGGCATATTGTGCTTCTCTGAGAAATCTCCTTTGAAGTAGATCCGCAGGGCTAGATTCAGTAGCTCCGAATCCACATGATCCTTGCACATCCGACCATACCTGCGCGAGTGAGAGAACGGATTAGGTCCCTCCTCGGCTTCCTCCCTCGCAGCTTCCTCCTCTGCTTCCCTCCATTCGCGCGTGCACTGGGTCCAGGAGAGAGCGTCGTTGCGGATCCGCATCGCCCGCTCCCTCCATCTCCTCCCTCGAGTCTCCCGCAGCACCGCCGGCGCGACGGAGTTGAGCCGCTGGAGCATCCGCGGGAAGGCTTTGTAGACATGTGGGAGATGCATCTTGTACATCTGCCTGTCTTCCAGCCATTCCCCCGTGGATATGGCCGGCGACTCCATGGGGCGTGCGAGCGGACTTGCTGAGGGGGGTAGGCGCGCCCGAAGTCAGGAGGCGTGGGGTGGCGGCGAGATCTATGGCGGCGGCGAGGGCGGAGGTAGTGGCGGGGGCGGCGGCGAGGGTGGAGGTGGTGGCGGGGGCGTGAAGGGGATCGCGAGAGCGGTCATCTATTTGCCAATTATGTGAACTAAACAGTCAACATATAAAATAATTTAAATATATTTAATATATTTAGAAGGGAAACATAAGTTGGACCTGGCGTTCCTATTCTTATATAGAAAAATAGAACAGACCTCTAGGTTTTCTTCAAAAAATACATAAATTGGGCTGCCAAAATAAAACCTCGGCTGCGCATGTTAAAAATGAAAGCCTAGACGGGGCAGCCCAAAACCACGTCCAACACTTGCCAAAACTTCGTCCCTCGTTTTCTCTGTGTTTCGCACACTCGACATTGTGTGGGCATTTTGACTATGCATCATATGAAGATGTGCCATGCATGAATGTTGATCAGCATGATGTTAACTAGCTGGTAGTTCCATTTTCGACCATGAATAAAACTTCCAACATGATGTTAACCCTGTTCAAAAAGGCCGTGTTAATATAAATGCTCTGCCTCTGAAAGTTGCAGTTTCTTATCTGAAACTGAACTTGCAGTTTCTTCTCTGAGAATCACATTGTCTGCACTTTTATACTCCTATGAAACTACATTTTTTAAGTGCTAAAAATAGATATCTAGAATTCATAAAATACTTCATATGCTCAATACTGCAAATCTCAAATCCAAAAGAGATTCATATCTGAAAGTACTCTCAAAATACACAACACAAAATACAATTCACAACCTGCAAATACTGACAACCCTAAGCTCCTCCTGACAATTCACAACCTGCCCGACTATTGGGCTGGGGGGCAGCCCCCTCCTATTCCTCGGCGGTAGACAGCCGCCCCGTGAGATGATGTGAACGGCGAGGGAGACGATGGCGGGGAAGCGTCGTCGGGCCAACTGCTTTTCTCCTCTTGCAGTTGGGTTCGGTCGACGAAGACTCCACCGGCTCGCTCTGGCAGGACACCCTCACAAACGGCACCCTGTAGATGCTCGATCCTTCAATCTCTGGTGGATGCTCCATCTGGGATCGATACTCCCACCACCGCTCCCTCATGATCGGATTCGGTGAATCTGTTTGCTCCATGGCCCAGAGGAGCAGCTCTATGTACTCCGACGCGACTCCCTCCAGGAGTATCGCCGCCGTTTCACTCTGTTGCAGATATTTGGCCATGGATGTCGTCGTCGCCGCTAGTTGGTCCTTGTTGTCAAACCAAGACCGTATCTCCAACATCCTAGCTAGCTTCAGAGGGTCGTCGTCTGCGATCCTCATGTATCGGTTGTACTCCTCCATCGATCTACTTCTCCAAAGCACCTTCACTCGCCGGCGGTGGTTTTTGAATGGAAGAGGAGAGGAGCAGCGCTGGTTTTGGATTAGAACGGGAGAGGAGGGGCGGTGGTTTTGAAATGGAAGAGGAGAGGAGCGGCGCTGCATTTAGATTGGAACAGGAGAGGAGCGGCGATGGTTTAAGAGGAGAAGAGCAGAAGAGCGACGCTGGTCTTGGAAGTATTTTTTTTGTTGTTTTGCGTATTTTGGGTCAAAGTTTGACCACGTACTGTATTTTACAAGCAAAATGTGAATGCATGTCACCAAAAATTGTATCGTTTGGTTCATATCTGAATGTACTTTCAAATTATATTATTTTTGCAACGTATAACATATATTTTATGTGCGAAAATCATGGTCAATTATGACCCAGAATAAAAGGGAGACTAGTTAATGTGGGGTCGCTTTCTTAATTGAAGGGTAAATTGATTTTGATTTTGATCCAGTCATAGTGTGCCGGCCCTCTCGTCCAATCCTAAATCGCTGTCGCACGCTCCTCTCCCTCTTCTCCATTGCAAAACTACCTCCTCTCCTCTCCATCATCTCCATTCCAAAACCACTGTCTCGCCTCTCCCTCTTCTGATCTTCTCCATTGCAAAACCACCTCCTCTCCTCTCCATCATCTCCATTCCAAAACCACCGTCTCGCCTCTCCCTCTTCTCTATTGCAAGACCACAGTCTCTCCTCCGTTTTCTAGACGCTTTGCTCCATGGCACGGGCGCAATCCATCGATACAAAATTAGTATACTTTATACTATTTAAAAGTCGAGGGCGGGGCTTTTCCTGTGCGGTAGGCGGCGGGGCAGTTCCGCCTAGTCGGTTCGACAGAGACGCGAGAAGACGAGGGAGTAGTCTGCTGCAAACGTAGGGCTGTGTGATTTGACAGCGAGTTACTGCTGGACAGGTGGGGCCCCGTGATTTGACTTTCCATTATCATTTTAACTATGGCGCTTCGACCGGCGTGAGTCTCCCGATTCCTGACCACCTCCATACATGTGCCTCTCCCAATGCTCCACCATGTAGTAGAGGCTGGCTCTTGCATGAGAACCCACTTCTCCACTTTTTCCTTGCCCTCTTTCCTCCACATATGCAAAAATGCCATGTAAAGCGCACTATTGTACTTACTTTTACTTGCTCCTACAAGTGCTTAAGCTTGCCACATAGGCATAAAGTCTGATGTGGCAAGTTAATCAAGAAGAGAGAGACTAGTTTGGTGACCCAAGGAAGAAATGGTGCTAAGCACGTGTACCTAGGTGAAAAGACAATTTTGAGTCTATAGCTAATTAAATGAAGCAAACTTAGCAACACCATTTCATTGGAAGAGGTCACTCCTTGGCAAATACTAGTACTCCTTGTGTCCCATAATATAAGAACGTTTTTGGCACTACACTAGTGTCAAAAACATTCTTATATTGGGACAGAGGGAGTACGAAGAAAGAGATAGGGAGGAGTAAAAAAATACACTTATAGCCAACCTTATAGCCAACCTTGTTGTAGTATGAGTGACTAAGTGATGACTATGTATGACATGCCAACATCAGATAGCCTAACGTACCGTGTTAAATCTCCAAGGGCGCGACCGCGCGAGCGACGCGACGGTCGTGGTAGGCGCGACCATGATTTGGGCTACTGGCAGCCCTAGGGTCTGAGATCAAACGGTTGCATGCTCTGTTGCTAAAAATTTGCAGAGTAACCCTCCAGGATAGGATATTCACCCATAGGTCTAGAATCACACCATGCAACCATTCGATCTCAGATCCCAGGGCTCTCGGGAGCCCGTATCATGGGAGAATGGAAAGCCACTACCCTGCCATTCGCATGCTGGCAGTTCACTTCTACTCGTCCCCACACGTCCTTCAATACTACGGCGGTTCGCTCCTAGCCGTCCCGTCCATTCACATTACGGCAGTTCCACTAATCCTAACCCTCCTCCCAAATCCATGGCGTCCCAAATCTCCATGATCGGCGGTGAGTACAAGGTTAGAACCATCACCGGCGATGAGTTCAACGTCATCTACACCCGTTCTTCCGCGACGGTGAAAGGATGCCTTTCTCGCTTCAGACGCATGTTCGAAAACTCAGATGATGAGTGGGTCGCTGGGCTAGATGTTGAGTACACCACAGTCCTGGGACCAGAGAAGGATCTAAAGGACAAAGAGAGGAAGAAGCCCGCCGTGATCCAGGTTTGCGTACATAACGTTTGCTTGGTCTACCACATATGCCATGCCGACATTGAGTGCCAGGATTTTAAGAACTTCCTCAAGGACAAAACAGTGAAATTCGTTACTGTAGACTTTAAGAACGACAGGGATGTCCTGCGTCGGATAGGTCTCGTTGTAGGCAACCCCTTCGACCTCCAAAAGAATCGGCTGGTGTCCTATCGTCAGCCTTCAATTCTGACCCTGGCAGGAGCCATGGTTCATCCTTCGTACGGTAAACTGGAGAAAAACCTCCATACACGTTTCATCGTCATGCATGGCAGCGGAATGTACTAGATATAGACCACATCCACTATGCTACAAGGGTTGAATGAAGAGCAACAGCCAAGTGTGCGGTTCAAGCAAAGAAGTATCGGCCAAGAGGAAGAGGGACAAGGACGAAGTCGAGGACGTGGACGAGGACTCCGAGTAAGGTGGCAGTGTCATTGCTCATGGTGGTTCTAATGCAGTGTCTACTGGAATAGTTGCAAAGTTTAATTTCAGGTGTGCTTAATTTAATTTGAGGGGCGTGTTGTGCTGAGCCCCTAGTAGAACTATGTTATGTCTCTTCTCGTTACTTTAACTCTTCAGTACGTACATACTAGTATTTCTTACATTTCATCTTTTAGTTGGTATAGTACTACCACTCATTTCTTCACATTATATACGTACAATATATATGGCCAACATCATATAGCCAGCAGTTTAGTTGTCAAAGAATTTCAGGGTGCTTAGTTTGGTCAAAGAATTCTAGGATGCTTAGAGGGTGCTTGGATCCAAGGGACTTATTTTAGTCTGACTAAAAATAGTCTCTTTAAGAGGCTAAAGTTCCAAGCACCCTTGACTAAAGAGGGGCTAAAACTAGTCTTGAGACTAAAAAAATTTAGTCAGGGGTACCCCTACTAAAATGTGGATTAGTCCTCTCTCTACTCATTTAAATCCTCTCCTTTAACACATGCGAGTTCTGGATTGGAGGGTTTGGAGGATAATAAATGCTCATTAACTTGATTTTAGCCATTTTAGTATTTGGATCCAAGAATGGGTGAGGCTAGCATGTTTTAGTCCCACTACTTTTAGTCATGGGACTAAAACGTATCCAAGCACCCTCTTAGTTTTATTTGAGGGGTGGGTTGTGCTGGACACCATTATTGTGACTAGCCTTTGTAATAGTACTATATGCATAATTTGGCGACGAGCGCTCTCTATATGTACCACCTTTTTTATTTCAAGTTTTGCTCCATGGCGGAATCCATCGATACTACTGATGTACAAAAGTATACATTTTTTAAAAGGCTAGAGGGCGAGGCGGTCTAGCTTGGTCGGTTTCACGAGAGGCGAGGGCCTTTGTGATTTGACGGCTCATTACTGCTGGAAGGAAGGGCCTTGTGATTTGACTGCTCGTATAAATGTGCCGACGACCTGATCGAGGTTGAGCAAAGAACCGTGCGGTATACTCAAGTTTTCCACTGGAGTAGTACTGCGACGGAGGAGCACGAAACACGGCAGCCCAGTGCCATATGGCGATAAAAAGTGATCTAATTTTCTAGTCATGTCATTGTTAGCATTGTTCTATTCATTCCCTCAAAAAAACCATTGTTCTATTCATGCCTCGCAAAGAACGTGACACGTGCGGCGAAACACCCGAAGCAAAAGATGAAACACAGGAGCAAAAGAAGAAGGAACATTATCACCCCAAATGATCTAATTCGCCGCGGAGTCGTAACTGCTTCTTCATCTCCTCCACGACCTCCATCTCCTTGCGCGTCTCCTCCTCCATCTTCTTCATTCTGTCCATGACGCGGGATTTCTCGACGCGAGCCTTCATCATTTGTTCCACAGCCGCATTACGTACCTTGACAGTAGCCGGGTGCTCGATGCGGAGCTTTGCCAACTCCTCCTTCTGTTCCATGACAAGGGCATGCAGCATCTTCATCAAGGAACTACTATTCTCATGCAGCTTCTTCCAGCCGGCGTTATTCTCCTTCAACAGGTCGATCTCGTGGCAGAGCTTCGCCTTGTCCTCCTGAAGTCGCAGGATTTCGCCGGTCGCCTTCTTCTCCGAGGCAATGCTCTTCTTCAGCAGCATCACCAAGCCGGCGGTCAACTCCCCCTGCTGATTGAGCTCAGCGGGCATGTCGTCGAGGCTCTCCTTCAGCAACTCCATCCAGCCTTGGATGAACTCCTTCTGCTTATTGAGGTGCTTATTGAGCTAATCGGGCATGCCGTCGAGGGATAACGACTCCAGCTCCGCCGGCTCGGCATGTTCGCCTCCGTGGCTAGGGCGCTCCTGGGAGCCATTGCCTGCCCGTGAGAGATCTTTTGAGGTCTCTGCGTGGCGGCGAGCCCTCTCTTTTTTTCTGCAGCCTTGGTTGCCGCTCCCTTGTTACGAGTAGTTCTCGACCTAGAGCTCTCCTCACCAGCCATGGCAACGACGGACGAAGAAGAAGCACTTATGAGGAGGAAAGGTAGAGTAATTTTCGGTTAGGTAGTTCCCCTTTTTATAACCTAAGTACTAGCACTAGTACTAATACCTGCATAGTGGGAACACGTTCAGGTTTGGTACGTACTAGTAGGTGTGAGCAGGCTTTCGAATGTGATGGGAACAAGGTAAAGATTAATTGATGGTTTTGGTTTTGAGGCCCGAAACGGCTCCCAATGAGTTTAGCGGAACATAAATTTCAAGTACTACACTGCTCAAATGTGTAAATATTATGTTACTGTCAAAAATTGGCACAAAATACGAAGGAGACCAATGGAAGTACTACTAGCAACCCACGATTTAACTACTCGCATGCGCGCAGTGGAGTAATAATGTCTTTCTTCTGCCCTCACATCCACTCAATTTGCATGCGCTGTATTAATTGACCATCAATGAAGTGAACAACTTTACACGCGTCAAATTATCACATGGGGTGGATCTTGGTACAAAATGGCGTCCGCCCGTGTACCCGCGTGTGTGTGCGGGGGAATGAGTGTGTGCGTGGCGTGCGTGCACATCTTCGCTTCATGCATGTACCGCCAGTATGGCTCGGGGAGGACGAGTACATTCTTCTGGAACCAGCAGCACGTCACTGTGATCAATCCATGCAAGGAAGTCGCGACAACGCCTCCACATGTGCCACGTGGCTTCATGAACTGTAAGAGAGACACTGTGTAGCGTGCCATTGGTATTCTAATTTACGTGTTTTGCACATACTCGAAGTACTAGTAAGGTACACGTGCATTGCACGCATCAGATTTTGCAACCAAATTATGAATAAATACCACACTATAGCATGTAAGCTCTGAGTCATATATGCCTGATGTAGCCCTTTGTTTAATTCTTATAGTTCATCTCATTCAAAATCAATTAGTTTTTATAAAAAAGCTAAGAACGCGGGAATAGGAAAAACATGGGATTATAGTGGAATGTCGTCTGGAATCCTACAGGAAACTTACGAGTGTTTGATAGTGCATAGAAAAAATGTAGAATTCTTTCAAAGAGGTTTGAGTGGATGGGATGTTTCCTATGAAATCTAGTGCAAATGAATCATATGGAAAAATTCCTATGGTTTACAATCCTACGAATCAAACAACCAAGATAGGAAAAATTCCTAATGATTAGAATCCTCCAAAATTCCTTTGAGAATCCTTTGAATCAAAGAAGCCCTTAATCTATTTTATGATTCATGGAATTGTGCGTTGTAAAGCATAAAGTCAAAACAAATAATGGCAATTCAACTAGAAAAAAAGTTTGGGCAGTTATGATACGGAAGATTCTAGAACAAAAGAGAACCACTGTTGTTTTGAGGTTTGTGCATTATGCTTAAGTTCAACCATGGAGTCTGCTAGATTGTACATGTGGCAAAATCTGGTGGGGGCTAGAAGATGGTGCGAGGGGCCGAGTGGAGGGAGACTATGAAGGAATGCACAAGTGCGAGATCGATATTTAGAGAGAGGGGGCGAACACGTGCGCTGTTGCGCGCAGTGGCGGAGCCATGAAAAATAAATGAGCTAGGGGGCCAAGCATTGCTAATCCTTTACGAGGAGGGTCAATTCATGAACTTAAACCATTTTTAGCAACAATTGTCTAATGATCACATTCTTATTAGCTTCGATATATAGTGATGTTAGGGGGGAGGGGGCAGGGCCCTTACTGCCCCTATCTTCGCCATTGTGCACGCGTCTGAGAGATGAAGCGGAAGGCATGGATGATGAGAGGGGGACGTTGGATATATAATTAATGTGGGTGTATTAGCTATATATGTGAATCCTATATAGAGAGGTATAGATTGATCGATGTGGACATGGGAAAGAGGGTGAGACCTCACTGGATATATCGATTGATCGGTTTGTGTGGAAAACTATGAAAGACCTAGCTATATACACCCATACATAGAGGAACATCGATCGTTGCGCATGCACGCGTGAGAGATAAAGAATGCCCGATATGATGGAGAGGGGGATGTGTGTGGGTGTGTGCCTTTATGGGAGACCGACCTGAAGAAAAAGATTACATGCGTGCGATGGATAATGCCGAATGGTAGTGTGTGTGCATGCATGCACGAGAGAAAGTTAGTGGTACAATTATAAAGAGAAGACTACTATGTGGGTGTAAAAGAATAGGTGAGGTCATAATCAATGTAAAGTTGAATTCAAATATTTGAATAAGAGATCCTGATGTTTGAAACCCATGCATGCATGAATATAATGGAGATCTGCGCGGTGTGGTTTGGAAATGAGCATGTTGTAATGTATACACATTGAACAAGGTCAGGCTGATTTGAATTTGAGATACCGATGGCAGACGTCACTTGGCCACGTCGCATCTGTGCATGGACACACTATTCTAATTGGAGATCATGGCCGACTTTCACATCACATATCTATATCTATACCCCTATATATATATTATTTTTTATATTTTTTTATATTGTGTGCGGGTAACTTTAACTTTGAAAGATGGTCGTTGGATGAGGCGAATACGATGGTCCAAAGATGGCAAATTTGAGCACTACTGGCCGTTGGATATCATCTAGATTCCACCAGATTTCGCCACATGTATGATCTAGAAGACTCCATGGTTGAACTTAAGCATAATGCACAAACATCAAAACACAAGCACTTCTTATTTGTTCTAGAATCTTCCGTATCAGAATTGTCCAAATGTTTTTCTACATGATTTGCCATTATTTGTTTTTACTTTATGTCTTACGACGCACAATTCCATGAATATTAAAATAGATTAGCTTTCTTATAAAAACTAGATGATTTTGAATGAAATGAACTATAAGAATTAAACGAACATCTACATCATGCATATATGACTCAAAGCTTGCATGCTATAATGTGGTATTTATTCATAATTTCGTTGCCAAATCTCATGCGTGCAATGCACGTGTACCTTACTCTAGTCTAAATAGTGTTTGTGTGTGTTGTGCGTGTTGAGGTGCAAATTGTCTTTTTTTGGGGGTACACGTTAAGCTTGTTCTTCCGAAATTTCAAGCCGCGCCTTGTTATGCTGAAAATTCAAGCTAGCGTCTCTGTCTATCGTGCTGCGAAACTCGTGCCTCTTCAACCCGCGCCTTGTTAGCCTGAAATATTTAAGATATATCTTTGCCTCGTTATGCTCCGACAACTCCCTCCATCTCAACCCGCGCCTTGCTATTCCGAAATTACAACGCGCGCGAAAACTCCCACCTCCTGTGAAATCCCGACACACGAAATGCCTGTGGTACCCCTGAACCGAAAGAATCGCCTCAAATCGGTGGGGGTACTTTCGTAACTTACCCCACATTTCGGACAAGCGCGTCTCTAAGCCATGGTTCCCCACTGCCATCCCATCCGCCCACCCATTCGTACACCGAGGCCGCGAAAACCCGCGATGAAACCCCACACCATGCTCCGTCCGCCACCCAACCGGAGCCTCTTCCCCGACGACATCGTCACCAGCAACACCTCGACATCCCTCATCCGCCGTAGCGGATGAGGATCCGTCGTCGATCTCATCGTCCCGCAGGTTCAGCCACCCCATCCTCCACCTCCAAGGAGCTGCCCCGATGTTCCCCTCGTCTTTCGCGCCACCTCCATTCCCACACCGTCGTCTTCACCTGCACAACCGGAAGAGCATCATCATCACCGTTTCCTCGGATGAAGTTGTGGCCTAATCGGCGCCACCAAAGAGGTTGTACACTAATCGCCGCATTTTCTTCTTGATTCCATCTCACGGTGCTGCCGGCGCTCGGTCCCAAGCTGACACGGCGCGGCTCCATCCACGGCGGCGTCGCCGGCCACTTCCTCCATGGCGTCGCTCCCTCGCGGCGACGTCCACATCAGTAGGAGTTGCTGCTGCTTTAGCTCTCGCTCGTGCTGCTGCTCTGCTCTTGCTCTCGGTCCCCTACATGGTCTACTCTTGCTATTGCTCTTGCTCGTGCTGCTTCTCTCGCTCTTGCTCTTGCTTGTGATGCTGCTCCGATTTAGCTACACTTTAGTCGACTGAATCGACTTTTGGGTCAGTCGATTTTTAGGGGGGGGGGGCTCGCCAGGATGAAGGAAG
>NC_041392.1:530474965-530499029 GCF_002162155.2 Triticum dicoccoides
TATCTTAGGGTTCAGGATGGGGGCGGTGGTCGCCGGCGGTGGCGGGGCGTTGGCGTGCCGGTGGCGTGGGGATCGTCGGAGAAAAAGCTCGGCATGGGGGGCTAGAGGGATGGCCGGGGCGGCGGCGGACCGGTGGTGGGGAGTGTTTTCGAGGCGGGCGGGGCGGCGCTTCGCTGGCCGCGGGCGGCGGGGGGCTGTTGTTTGGCTGGTGGTGGCTGGTGGCTCAGGGGGGTGGAGGTTGAAGATGAACTGCAGGCCCTTGATTTCGTATCCAACGGCTGCAAAATCGACTGACCAGAGATGAAAAAGTCAGTCGACCGACGTGTAGCCTCACCTTGCTAGTGCGTTCAGTTTCGACAGCAAAATTCAGTTTCGACGGTTAATTCAGTTTCAACAGTTAAGTTTAGTTTCGACAGTTAAGTTTAGTTTCGACAGTTAAGTTCAGAGATGAGCGGCTGATGTATTTTACATCTAGCACTTTGTGGTTATGTATTTTACATCATGTATTGGAGATGCTATTAGAATTCCATTAAGGTTAACATTGTTCATTGTCTCTCTTGTCCTGCTTCAGCCTCGGCGTCGTACAACTCACCGGAGCTGCTCCAACGATGAAACCCTCCATCACAGCGGAGCAGTACCTCGGGCTCCATCTCCAGACGCCTAAGATCTTCTTCCCCTCCTCCGACAGCCAAGTCAGCTGGAGCATCCTCACCGGCCAACCCAATCACGCTGAGATTGACATGGCTTCGCCAAAGAGGTTGTACACTTGTTGCATCTCTTTTTTACTCTACATGTTATATATATTGTCCACTAAGCACTCGTAGTAACGGGAAATACGATTATTTTATCCTACTATATGACAAGCAGTGAGGTACCAGGCAACTTAGCTATCCGTGATGGACTCTCTTGAACGCCATCATTATTTATCTCTGCGCGTTTGAGCTGTGCATTTGTCGATGGGCCTAGGAGTTGAGCTAGCATGGCAGTGGCCTGGGTCCAAAGTGATAGAAGTAGCACAAAAATATTTTTTTAGTGTAGGATTTTCCTTGCTCAAGCCTGCCTACTAGAATCGCCAGTGCTTGAAAGGAAAAGTGAATGAAAAACATCAGAATTGGAAAGTTTCATATGGTACTACTTTTCATGAATTTGGTGCAAAGGAATGGAGCAAAGGAAAACTGTAGGATTTGTTCCTTTAGTGTCTCCTTGAAAGAAAAACCATTGGAATTCTAATTTCCACTTCTCCTCCTTTTCATATTCCTATTCATCAAGCACAAGACTAAGAGATAGTAGCATAATAGCATTATAACCGTACATTTTCTTGTGGTTTGACTTAATCTCACCATGCTTTTTTGCATCCTGTGATCTTCCAATTGTTGCGAATCAAACACCCAGATTGGCAGAAATCCTGTGTTTTTAAATTCTCTGTTTTGCATGTGCATTCCTATCCTATTCCTGTCTATTTCCTATCCCTGCATTGTTAGAATCCTCAAATTCAAACAAGCCCTTACTCAATTACTTCTGTTACAAATATGTGTCAAAGAAAACCTTGTGTGGTTTGTCCTGCTCCTGCAGCGCTGTGTTCCACCCCAGCTCAGCTGCTCCAACGACGGAAGGGTTCACCATAGCAGGGATCCGCTCTCCAGACTGTCTTTCGCCGCCTCATATCTTCTTCCCTGCCGCCGGTAGCCACAGCAACTGCATTACCATCATCAACTAAGCAGATGACCTTGAGGACTACACGGGTCCGCAAGAGAGGTCACACTCTTCTGTGTCTACTTACGTTATGCATCGCTTAATATGATGACATGCTACAGTATCGTCATGTTCACCTATTAGACTCCGAGTCAGGTCCAAACTAATGCTGAAACTTGAGTTTTTAAATGGTTGTGGGGTACATATTGGGGCAGCAATCAGTACTATCTGTCTACTATCTGGTTAATCTCCGGTGTCTACTATGAGTTTCATGTTGGGTGCAAACAAACATTAAAGGAGCCATTATCTGTATTTTTAACTAAAGCTATTATCTGCCTGCTATCATTGGTTTTGGGTCTATCCATAGTTTGCTACCATCACTCTGGATTTGTGCATGCACTCCTTACATAATCTCACTATGTTTTATTCCTATGCATGCCAGTTATTGTGCACAATGGAACTGATCATGTAGAGCAAAAGAGACGAGCCTTGCGTGGCAATAAAATTTCATGCAGACGTCATTCCGTGGTGGGCGCAAAGGCAGCCCCCCTCCACCCATTTCGGATCATAATCAAGAGGAAGATAACTGTTCTGACGGGGATTCAGAAGGAGAAGACCACTCCTATTTACCCCACGAGGTCTTCGCTCTAACTTGGCATGCTGATGTTGGTAATATCATGCATATGGTGCCTTGCATTGCTTACTGTATACATTAAAGATGTCATCTGCTTAGTTTAGACATGCTTTGTGTTAATGCCATCTGTTTAGTTTCTTTATCGTATATGTGAATCATGCAATGCCATCTTGTCTAGCCAGGCATCATATATGTGAATTTTGCAATGCCACCCTGGTTAGCCAGTCATCTTATATGTAAATTATATCATGTCATCATTTTTTATTACATGTTAAATTTGTCAACAATTTTAGTACATTCAATTACACTTCCTGTGCATCAACCATTCGGCACGGTCATGGAAAAATCTGGAGAGGAAACAAGGTCTTCAGAGCAGACAATGCTATCTGACGAAGCGCATGTCTTGCTGGTTACCGATAGCTCCTCAAAGGAGATTCAGAGACAGATGACCAGTCATATCCCCCCTGAGGTGCATGCCCTAACTTGGCAGGGTTATGTTTCTCATATCGTGCGTATGATATCTTGCATTGCTATGTCATTTGCTTAGTTTAGACATGCTTTGTGTGAATGCCACCTGTTTAGTGTCTAATTACCATATATGTGAATTATGCAATGCCATCTTGTTGAAAGACATTATATATGAATTATGCAATGTTATCTTGTTGCAAGGCACTATGTATGTGAATTATGCAATGCCATGCTGTTTAGGCAAGCGTCATATATGTGAATTATATCATGCCATCCTTTTTTTGTATTTCTCATTGCTTTTGTCGACAATGTTTGTATATTCAACTGCTCTTCCTGTGCATCAGCCATTTGAATTGGTGATGGAGAAATCTGGAGTGAAAACAAGGTCTTAAGAGCAGACAATGCTACCTGCTGAAGCAGATATCTTGCTGGTTAGAGATAGCTCTTCAGAGGAGGACTCAGAGGCAGATGACTAGTCCTATTATTCCCCTGAGGTGTATGCTCAAACTTGGCAGGGTTATATTACTCATATAATGCATATGTTGTATTGCAATGCTTAGTTTTTACATCATATACACAATATTGAATGCCATCTCCTTAGTTGACACATCATATATGTGATTGCCCTCTGCTCACTTCCTTAGTATATAAATCATATATTTGAATTATGTCATGCCATGATGTTTACATAGACAGCGTGTATCTGAATTATGGCATGGCAACCCATTTTCTAAAGACATAATATAGTTATATCATCTCATCCTGTTTACATAGTCATCATATTTTAAATTATGTCATTCTATCCGTGAGTTATATCATGCCATCATGTTTCCATCGACGGCATGTTTGTGATTTATGGCATGCCAACCACTTTAATAGACACATCGTATAGTTATATCATGTCATCATGTTTACATAGTCATCATATTTTGAAGTATGTCATTCTATCCTGTTTAGTTAGCCATCATACATGTGAGATTGTGTCATGCTATCCTGTTTAATTAGCCATCATATATGTGAAATTATGTCCTGCTATTCTGTTTTATTAGACAACATAAATGTGAATTATTTCATGCCCTGTTTTCTTCCCTACTATCCATTGCACCTGTCTATCTTACAATGTCTGTACATTCCATTACTTTTCTTGTTTATCAGCCATTTCAATTGGAGGGAGTGATGGCAGTATCTGTGGGAGTAAAAACACGGTCTTTAGAAAAGATCGTGCTACCTATTGATGTAGATAGAACCATGGTTGTACTTGCCCAAGAACCAGCCCCACCACACATAACCCACACTCATGCAGATTGTACCCCTACCTAGTTGGACAGAGAACCAGCTACACCCCTTCTAACCCCAACCCCAGCAGATAGACACCCAGTTCCCGTTGACACAGCACCGTCTCCACCACAGAGCACCCAAACACGAGAAGTTAGTAAGGCAATTGCAGTGCCCAAATCACGAGGACCGCCACTCCGAACCCGAAGTCAACGCTTAAAGTAGAAGAAGAATTGTTCTTAGGTCAGGTTCCATAGCTATGGTTCATACTACTTAGCTCTTGCATCACTGTATTTACTAATACCAACTAATTTCAAATTTGAAGGATGCAATTGAAACTCCAATGGCGCAACAGGTATGTTTTAAACCTGTTTCTTCAACGTGTTTGGCTGTTTGCTATTGTAAATTGCACTATGTTGATTTTAGTTTCAATTGAATAAACAGTTATGTTCTCATGCGATGCACATTACAAGTGTTGTTATTGTTGTGTAGTTTCCCACACTTATATTTTGTCTATGCTGCTTTGTCTTAAATAGATATGATTCAAACTGTATCTATCTTGATTTGGCAACATAAACTAGAATGATATAGACCATATAGTGACCATACTACATAGATATATGTTTGTTTCATGTTGTTATCCTGTCCACCTTACTACTGAACTGGTTTACCAAAATGAGTTTGATATACTACATTGTAAACCTGAGATGTCTTTGTTTGTTTCTCTTTTAGAACGCGGATAAAATATTGGAGAAGAGTACCCTATTATGCAATGGTAAAGGAAGTAATGCAGATAAGGTTCAAGATAGTGAGACATCCCTGTTGGTCTCCAAGAAAGCTGATAAAAACTATATTGAAGACACTAAGACAACCCCAAAGTCCTGTCTTGATTAGTGTTCGAGTTACTGGCTACCACTGCTGGCACCAGCTCTTCGAACTTGTTGCCTGAATCAGTTCGGCTTCTTGAGTCTCAACTTCAAGTTGAAAGACATCGATCAGATGTTATGCGACAGGAAGCCGAATGACTGAGGAAGTCCCTACATATTTCAGATGCATACTTTCTGGTGCAACAGCAAGCGCTGGAGGACTTAACCGCCAAACAAGAGAAAGTTAATAAGCTTGCTAAGCATCTTGCCAATATTATGGGTACCCAGGATATTGTTTCTTGAGCTCTTCTGAAGTGGTTTTAGTTCTGGACTTGTTTTGCTGCGGTGTTTATATGCTGCTGTGTTCCCTATATTTGCACTGGTGGCAAACTTTGATGCCCAGTGGATGTAATATGTGTAATAGCAGTGATAGCCTAGTGTAAGTTGCTTGCTTATTTATTTCCTTGTTGTCTTGTTTATTTTTTTTGCTTGTAGTCAGTGCAGTTCTTTTTCTGCGGTTTGCTAGTGGCTGCAATAACCTGTTTTTTTAAAACTAGGCCACAATAACCATGGGCTAATATTTACTGTAGTGACATTGGGATTCCTACGGGCCATAGAAACAGTGGGCCTTCTATGGGCCGTATAAATAGTGGGCCTTCTACGGGCCATAGAAACAGTGGGCCTTCTACGGGCCGTAGAAATAATGGGCCTTCTACGGGCCGTAGAAACAATGGGCCTTCTATGGGCCATATCATCAATGGGCCTTATACGGGCCATATGATCGATTGGCCAAACATGGGCCAAACATACCGCATTCTGGTTGTAAACGGGCTAGAGTTGGAATCGTCCGTTCATGGGCCGACCATAACGGGCCATCGTTAATAGGCCGCATTTGATGACGCTATGAAAATGACCCAACGTATTAACGGACCACAAACGGGACGACTGTAACCACGGGCTGAATTTGGCCCACAAGCAAAAAATGACAATAATGGGTCGTAAGTAAAAGAATGCTGGAAAATAGCCCAAGAATAAATGGGCTCTGAGAAGGCCGAAAGATAACATGGGCTGGAAACGGCCCAACGGAATAACGGGCCGTTAATGGGTATAAAGTGATACACTGCTCTTTACGGGCCAGTTTCACCATGGGCCGCTAATGGGTGTAAAGTGATACACTGTTCATTACGGGCTAGTTTCACCATGGGCCGTTAATAGGCCAAGAGTTACATAGGGCCTCATATGGGCCAAAAGACGTCATGGGCCATATATGGGCCAGAAGTAAAAACGGGCTGGAATCATATTGGATGGCCCAGATGACGCTACTAGGCCTAATTCGAATAGGGCATAACGGGCCTTGGGTTAGTGGGCTGTAAATGCGCTATATGCAAACAGGACGTTAATAGGCTTTCCATGGGTCGGCCCGCCACATTTCGACCAAGTCAAAAGGGCCGGCCTTTTCACAGGAATGGGTCTCTATTGGGTCATGCCATGTGTCGATGTATCATAGGTGCCTTCTGTCCCATGAGTGGATGACATCTGTCCCAGCGATGAGCCGACACGTGTTTCCTCCAGCCAGTGATGATTTTACACGTGGGAAATCCCCATTGGTCAGGGCTGTTAATGGGTTATCGGATCCAAAACCCGATCCAATAGCTTAACGGTGTTCCATTACGGTGGATGCCACGTGTCAGTCACCCTTGATGAAAGCACTTCTGTGACGCGCGATTTATCATCATGGAAGTGGACACTTTCGTGATGATAATTTTGGTAATGTCATGGAACACTTCTACGACAGCACAGGTATGACTATCTTGATTCTGTCATAAAATCGTCATGGATGTACATGCATGACAGAAAATGCGACCTACTGTGACAAACATGTATCATCATGGAAGTGTATTTTTTTGTAATGATAGTAATTTGTTTACCCATTATATGCTATTTTCAAGAGAGAAGCCTCTAGTGAAAACTATGGCCCCCGGGTCTATCTTTTATCATATATTAAAACCCAAAATACCTTGCTACAATTTTATTTTATTTATTTTATTTTGTATTTTTGTTCAATCTATCTATCAAAAACTATACAATTTAATATTGCTCATAATAGTCAAGGGATTGACAACCCCTTGTTCATGTTGGGTTGGAAGGATTTGTTGTTTGTGTGTAGGTACTGCTAAGGACTCGTTGCTTGGTTCTCCTACTGGATTGACACCCTTGATTTCATAACTAAGGGAAAATACTTATCTCTACTGTACTGCATCATCTTCTCGTCTTCGGGAAAGTCACAACGCAGCTCACAAGTAGCAGAGACGTATCAGCTAGCAGCGGGAGGAATCATTTTTCTTGTGCATAACAAGGAGGCACTTCCTTGTGTGCGAATATGTAGCTAGTGGGTATCAGCTATCAGGGGAAGGAAACTTGTTTCCTTGCATAACAAGGAGGCACTTCCTTGCATGTAAAGATGTAGCTGGTGGGTCCCGCCTGTAAGTGGGGGGTCATTTTTCATGTAATCAGGAGGCACTTGCATGCGTGCGGCCATGGACCATGTGGGTCCCTACTATCAGCCACTCCACATACATCCCTCTTATAATGGTTGTCGTTTGTTGACTACGTTGACCACGCCGCACCGAGAGCACCTAGACGGTGGACGACGGTGATGCCGAGGAAGGGAATGAACCGGAGCCGGGGAAGACTCGGAAGTGGTTGCCCACGCGGAGGGGAGTATGAGGGTTTACTGTGTTGGCTGCCGTCGCCAGAGAATAACAAGGCGTGTGGGTGATTAGAAGAATGGCTTGGCCAGCGATGGGAGTAGGGTGGAGCGGTGAGGCCTGCACGGCAGCACAGCTGGCCACAGGAGGCGGGAGTAGGCGGTCCCCGCGGCGCTGGTTTGGGCAGCTGGAGCAAGAAGATCATAGATTGAAGAAGCAGCACGACCGTTGGATTAACATCCAATAGTCACTGTTGTTAGAATCATTTGTGGACTAAGTTGACAAAGCCTTGCACAGACGTCAACCTAGTAGGCCCACAAGTCAGCCCCCAAATTTTTCGCAAACAGCATACAACCCAAAATTTCTAGCCAGATTCAAATTAATTTAAAAATTAAACATACCTTAATTTAAAATCCAATGAAATTGTAGCCACACGAAAAATGAAATTTCAAATATCAAAATCCGAAAGAAAAAAGTAGTTTGAAACAAATTGTCTGTTTGGTGTATTTTCTGGAATTTACAACCCATTTATTATTACTTATAGCCCATTTTCTGGGCTAACCAAATGCATCCCTCCTTGTCTTGAAAGATTTCGCCTGGCAGGCGGAGAAAATAAAGTAGGCCTCTGTTTGATTTTCTACGAAACACAAAAAAGCTGGGCTAGCCATTTTCAGAAAGAAAAAAAACAAGTGGGCTGGTCATGTGGTAAAGATATGAAATAAAAGTCTGGGCTAGACGAGCCACAGCCCCCACACAACCCAGTTGATACCCTGCTCTATCCCAAAAACAAAAACAAAAAATATTGCGTGAGCTGCTAGTTCCCCAGTGTCAGCCGCTCATTATGCAATTATCTCACTTATTCACTATGTTGACAATGGTGTGCAACCCAGATGTCAGGAAACCATTAGGCGGAAGCTTTTTTCTTGTAATAAAGGAGGCACTTGCTTGCGTACTGCCATGATCCTAGTGGGTCCCTATAGCCATCCTCTCCACATACAATCATCTCCTAATTCCTCTCGATTGTTAACCATGGTGACAACACCAGAGGGCGGTGCCGTGGCGAGCGAACCAAGGTGGCGGACGACGGTGAGGCCTCAGACGGGAACGAACAGGAGCCAGGGAAGGTGCGACAGTGTAATCGCAGGCGAACGGTAGTATGATGGTTGACTGGTTCAGTTGTAGGGTGGGTCTGACTTGGCCGGAGAATAAGAGGAGGTTTGTGGGGAAGAGGGATGGCTAGGCCAGAGTTTTAGGGTGTGATGGGGTGGCGTGCAACCCATCAATATATTCCTTAATAAGCGCAAACTTCTCTGATATGTAGTTAGGAGAATTCAAAAAGATAATAGGACTATCATGTGTGGGTGCAATAACAACAATTGCATTCTTAACATAAGGAACTATAGTAAGTTCATCTCCATAAGCATAATTCATGTTGACATCATGGCAAAAAGCATAGCAAGCATCAAGTTTCATGAAAAAGGGATATTTCAAACAAATCCAAGGGATCATAGAATTCATGTGTTGGTAAGCATGAAGAGAAATTAAACAATGTATGAGTTAAAGAGTCTCATTAGAAGGTGGGCACAGGTAGCTAATCCGCTCTTCCTCCTTTTGTTCTTCGCTCTCCTACTCATCTTTTTCATCTAATGAGCTTACGTTTTCAAAATTTTCTTCTTCATAGATTCCTGCAAAATATTAGTCTCTTCTTGGACATTGGAGACTTTCTCAATAAATTCATTAATATCGACATTGTATTTATAATTTTCATAGCAATATTTAAGTATAGCATAATTTTTTCAGATCTATGAAGAGCATTATCCCAATCTTCATACTTTCCAAACAAAGCTTTAATTTCATAAGCACACTTAAAAGCAACAAATTCTTGTATTTGTTTTACATCATAGTAATCATATATACCATTAGCATAAGAAGCCTAGATTCATTAACATTAAATTCACATTGAAATGGAAGGTGTGGAGCCTTCATCTTAGAGCAACAAGTATGATCATATCTTAAGCATAAATTCCAAGCATACCAACCCAACATTTTAATTTGATCCGATAAGTGTTTCCCTTTTTGAGACAAGCAATAATCCCTATAGTATTCCCGATGATCCAAAGTATCTCCCATTATCAAGTGAATGAGAATTTATCAGGATTATCAAAGTAGTATTTAATTTTTTCCCACATAACCAACATCAAGGGCTTTAGGAGGTTCCACATCTCCATGAGAAGCAAGTACAACTATTTTTTTGGGTTAGCAAGTACAACTATTTTTTTGGTATTTCGTGGTCCATATCTATAAGTAAAGATATAAACAACTTAGAATAGAAAATAAAATCTACTTAGAGATAAATCCAACAAGCGCACATGAGAGTATTCACCCCATGCTATTGCTCCCTGGCAATGGCGCGAGAAAAAGGTCTTGATAACCCAAAGTGTAGGGGGTCAATTGTAGCTTTTCGATAAATAAGAGTGTCAAACCCAGCAAGGAGCTAAAGGTGGAATTTATATTCTCTTCAAGTTCTACCGACCATCGATACAACTCTACACACACCCACATTTTCTTTACCTAGAAACAAGTATAAAACAAATTTGCAAGAGTAAAACTAGAACTACTTTGCGAGAATAAAACTAGGCATAATTTGCAAAATAATAAAAGCTAGTTGTTTAGTAGAAAGATTTTTGTAGAAGGATGAGAAAGATTGTCCATAGGCAATTGAATATGACATGTGTGATACTTATTATATGCAATGAGGGAGAGGCATACGCTAACATACTTTTTGTACTTGGATCACATGTTCTTATTATTGCAACTCTAGCAAGCATACGCAAGTACTAAAGATCATTAAGGCAAAACCCAACCATAGCATTAAGTGTAAAGTCCCCTTTAATCCCATATGCAACAATCCTTTTACTCGGGTTTAGGCTGCCCAACACCCTACATCAGTAATCCCACATGCTTGTGCGACACTGAGGGCACCATAGGATATCACCATATTAACATACAACTCATATCAATCACACCATACCACAATTCACCCGGAGGACAAAAAGAATCTAATCGAACATCACAGGATGGCCACACATCATTGGGTAATAATATATATCATAAAGAACCATGTTCAAGTAGAGATTATAGTGAGAAAAGAGAGGTTACACCACTGCATATAGGGGGAGAAAGTTGGTGATGACGGCGACGGAGTTATTGGTGTAGATCATTGTCACGATGATTCCCATGGCGGGCGCTTCGGCGCCGCTCGGAGAGAGGGGGATAGAGCCCCCCTCCTTATTCTTTTTTGGCCTTCGCCTGGAGGGGAGGAGGGTTAGTCCTTGGCCGCCATGTCTCCCAGAGGGCATGAGACGCTCTGAGATTGGATCCCTCTCTTTATTTTTTTTTGTTTCACATCTAGTTTTGGAACCCTTCATGTTTCTTATATTCCTGGAGATCTGTTACTCCGATTGGGCTGAAATTATCTTTCTTGTGGAGAAAGAAGGGCTTCATCCGACCTACAAGGTGACCACATGACATCAGGACGCGCCCTACACCACAGGGCGCACCCTGTTGTCTTGTGCGGCCCTCAGGCACCGTCTTGCTATGATTCTTTTTCCCAAAAATCACATATATTCCAAAAAAACTATGTAAAATTTTATCATGTTTGGAATTCATTTTATATGGATTTTCTGTGAAATAAAAAACATGCAAAAAACAGGAACTGGCACTGGACACTGGATCAGTATGTTAGTCCCAAAAATAATATAAATTGTTGCCAAAAGTATGTGAAATTTGTAAAAATAATGGCATGAAACAATAAAAAAATATGGATAGACGTATCAAGGGCCTAGTAGCTGGGTTGCATGCTAGACCTTAGCGTAACCACGTAGCACTGTGGCCAGGATGTCAGTTGAGAGGCAGTACGATCTTCTCCCTTACCTCCAAGGACATTGTCGTCATCAATACCTCTTCATCACAGTATTTTGTATCATCGACTTGTAAGCATTCCACCCACTCTTTGTATTCTGTCGTGATGAACTCTTTGTTTTCACTGACCCAGATCATTTTGTAGGTGTTCCACAGAAATTTCTCTTTGTAGAAGACAGAAGTTGAGCGGGTTCTGCACTACGCGAGTTGTACCTAAACACACATGATGAACCTTGCATATAACAATCACCGTACGACATAAGATGGGAGCAAGGAAGCTGGGGATGCAACACTTTCTGAGTTCCACGGGGTGTGGTCCTCGACGAAGAAGCCATCAACATTATGTAGACTGCCGCCAGCCGTAGGAGTCTCCATATCCAGTTCCATCAGATGGAATGTTTCATTATGTACCAAGGATAAAAGAGAATACAGAACACCGCATACGCAAATTTTGCTACATTATCGCGTGCCTATTAATTCCCCATCGTGATTAATCGTGAGAAATCGAAACTTCCACCTACCATATTAATTCAAGATTTCACATTGTTGACCACGTGGCCCACCCTATAAGCCTCGCCTGCCCATTCACGCAGCCCTTACACCACAGGGCACACCCTGTTGTCTTGTGCGGCCCTCGGGCACTGTCTTGCGTTGATTCTTTTTCCCAAAAATCACATATATTCCAAAAAAACTATGTAAAATTTTATCATGTTTGGAATTCATTTGATATGGATTTTCTGCGAAACAAAAAACATGCAAAAAAACAGGAACTGTCACTGGGCACTTGATCAATATGTTAGTCCAATAAATAATATAAATTATTGCCAAAAGTATGTGAAAGTTGTAAAATAATGGCATGAAACAATAAAAAATTATTGATAGACGTATCAAGGGCCCGGTGGCTCGGTTGCATGCTAGACCTCAGCGTAATCACGTAGCATCGTGGCCAGGATGTTAGTTGAGAGGTAGTAGGATCTTCTCCCTTGTCACCTCCAAGGACATTGTCGTCATCAATACCTCTTCATCACAGTATTTTGCATCATCAACTTGTAAGCATTCCAACCACTCTTTGTATTCTGTCGTGATGAACTCTTTGTTTTCACTAACCCATATCATTTTGTAGGTGTTCCACGGAAATTTCTCTTTGTAGAAGACAGAAGTTGAGCGGGTTGTGCACAACGTGAGTTGTACCTAAACACACATGATGAACCTTGCATATAACAATTACCGTACCACGTAAGATGGGAGCAAGGAAGCTGGGGATGCAACACTTTCTGAGTTCCACGGGGTGTGGTCCTTGACGAAGAAGCCATCAACATTATGTAGACTGCCGCCAGCCAGAAGAGTCTCCATATCCAGTTCCATCAGATGAAATGTTTCATTATGTACCAAGGATAAAAGAGAATACAGAACACCGCATACGCAAATTTTGCTACATTATCGCGTGCCTATTAATTCCCCATCATGATTAATCATGAGAAATCGAAACTGCCACCTACCATATTAATTCAAGATTTCACATTGTTGACCACGTGTCCCACCCTATAAGCCTCGCCTGCCCATTCACGCAGCCCTTACAACTCGTCTCTACCTCTTTCATCTATCCCATAATATATTTTTAGTTTAATTCGTTTCGACCCCGCCCCCAAGGGAATTCTAGCTAGCTGAGATTTATGGTCTCCCGACGGCTCCGGAGTTGGCGGCAGCGAGGAACTAGTGGCTGGGCTGCACGCTGGACCTCCGCATCGTGGTGGAGCATGGTGGCCGAGGTATCGAGGAGAGGCACCGGTATCTTCTCCACTACCGCCGCCGTCAATACATCCCCACCTCCATATTGTTCCTCATTGAGATGTAAGTGTTCCACACATTTCTTTGCATCATGTGGTGATCAACTCATTGTTTTCAATGATTTGGCACGTTTCGTAGGCATTTTGCATAAAATTATATCTTTAAAAGATAGAAGACGAGTGGGTTGTGCGACGAATGTCGCGTAGATCAAGAACCATACCATGTAAGATTGGAGCGAGGAAGCCATAGATTTCGCTCTCCCTGTCTTCTATGAGCTGCCATCCTCGACGAAGCCACCAACATTGTGTAGTGTGGTGATTTGGAGGAGTATCCAAATCCAAATCCATCATTAATTGTAAGAAAAGATAATAAATATCGCACCACCGTCGCATATAGATGCATTTTTTGTCACATTATCATTTTCCTATTGATTCACTGTTGTGATTAATCATGAGGGCTAAAAAACTACCCAATTAATTGGAGTCCAGACCGCTAGCTGTGTAGATTGAATTATCGCTGGATGGGATCGCACTAAATCAAATTGGAAAGTTCTGGTCGAATTGGAAATTTTGGGTCTTGGGTACACACGGCATGATGAACTATTAACAGCAGCATGAAAGGCCACGCAAGGCTGATGTACATATTCGGCCTTCAAATGATGCGTTGGTATTCGCTAGTATCCAGTGTTGCTATTTAGGTGGTCTTGGCATTCACCTCCGGAAACTTGGCCCAATACCAAGCACCACCCCCGCAACTTACGAGCTTCATCTGTCAATACCGAGCACTACACATTTGCATTGCTATGAAATTGAATCCCCCACAAAACATACCGCTTTGTTGACCCTGAAAGAAATGGGAAGGGATGAGACAAACACATCAACACGAGAAGAGATGAGATGACTAAGAGCTCAACAACGGCAATTGGCCAAGCTTCCCCTTTGGTGTACATCCATGGAGCTCGACAACGGCAACCATGTTCCTTAGTGTATTACCACTCCATCTCTAGGTCCCTCTTTCCTCTCCTCCAGTGGCTTCCTATTGTTGCAGTCACGTCGATGGCCAAGAACATGCCTTGAGGTTCCTCTTCAGGCTAAACTCCCTACGCACCTGCCATCACATTTGATTTCTCACCGGAGAAATCAAGGATGATGGATAGCATCTTCATCTCGGGCAGTTCTAAAGGCTACGACTATAGCAGTTGAGCAGATTTGGTAGGGATGTTAGAGGGGATCCCACAGGTACTATCTGCGGCACCGGTAATAGATGGGAGTGGTATACCGATGGGGCGACTGCTTGGGTATGGGATAGACCAGGTCAAAGTACTAATGGGCAATTCAATACATTGGTGATCCAAACAAAGTTTGGAATTGGTTTCTCTCTCAAAATACCAAGCACCCAATGCATGTACACCCAAAAAAAATAACTTGAACTATAGCCCATTTCAATGCCTTGGTTGATTTGGTATTGTAGCCCAATTCGATTCCTTAGGTTGAATATCTATGTCCAAATGAAGCGCTAGGGTTTATAGCCTCCCAACTGCTCGAAGATGGTTGTGGTGGAGTTAGCAAGGGTGTCGGGATTGGGTTGTGAGTTGGACCTCTATGGTGCGGCGGCGCCACCAAAGAGAGGCACGACTACCGTTGTCCAGACTTTTTCATCGCATTCATGCAAGAATTCCACCACATTTCTTTGATTGCTATATTCATGAACCTTCAAGGGACAAATTGGTTGAATGCAAGGTGGAGGGGGGAAGAGAAGAGATTAGGTGGATGGTGCATACGCCCGACCTCCATGCAGGATGGACGGATCCGCAGGGTTGTGGTTTATTTATTTATTATCTTTTGTTTCACATTGTGGATCGTGGTCATTTTGTGTTTTCGGTAGGTTGAATGAGAACTTTGGGGACTATTGCTAGCAGGCTGCAATGTGAATGGATTGCTAGGAATATCCGGGGGAAGATTGATGTCCTTCCCACATCGCCTTTCGCCGGCCTGAGCCCCTCATCAGTCTCCGACCGCCTACCGGAGAAACAATAACGCCTTTGTCGCCTCAAGCACCACTGTCGACACCATCGCTTTTCATACCTGCCATGACACGCCTTCGTGATTTGGTACGTGTAGGTCACGTTAGCGCGGCATGCCCAAATCACGGTAAAGATGCACGCCGTCGAGGCCTAGCCAGCAGCATGCACTTCGTTTTGCCCCCCTCCGAGTTCGTATGATGAAGAGGTGTGGGAAGTCCTGAGCTCGAATTAGGAGGGGATATCACTTAACCATACTTCTAAGTTTAAGGTGGTCGATGCTGCGGCCGGGGGTGAAAACTCCCACCTCCTCTCAATGGATGAGGCGAAGGAGCAGTAGTGTTTCACGCTCGCCGAGGAGGCAAAGGAGCAGCACCTCTCGGCCAAGGTCGAAGAGTTTTCGCACCATTTGAGGGACCTATTCCCGATCTTGTGTGTCAAGCCATGACAATGGAGGACGGCATAGAATACGGTGATCATGTTTGTGTGGTGTACTTCAGTCAATGAGTTCTTGACTCGGGAAAATCGCTTGATGTATTCCCTTAGATTCTTGTCTTCTTGCTAGACGTGGAGCTACTGATCACATGTATTGCCCCACCAATTGTAGGTGTCCTGGAAGTTGTCATTGAACAACTTCTCTAGGGACTTCCAGTTGCTTAATGCATCCTTCCAGGAGAAGTATTTAACAAAAAAAACTTTCACCATTCATCCAACCCTACCTACAAACTAGAGCTTTACAACTTTGTCCCGAAAACTACCACTTTATGGCTAATTTTTTGCTAAATGTTACCACTTTACGTCTAATTTTTTGCTAAACACTACCATGTTTGATAATTACCCGATTAGGCATTTTTAAACGTGTTTCTGACTAGCTGGGCCCACCCATCAGGTTGATCATTATTACAAGTGAGACCCATACGTCATTCCTCTTCTTCATCCTCTCTATTTCTTTTGCATTTCAACAAACATCATGTGTGCATAGGCAACCTCATGATGTTCTGCACGTCAGAGCGACCTGCAGGTGAGCCACGGAACAAAGCACTGCATCTGCAATTTGATCTGATGGCCTTCGCTACGGCGTTGAGTCCCCCGGCTCCGCCACCACTACTGTCGCCTCCTCATCATCGGCAGTGGCTCGACTCGCGTGTTAGTTTTGAACTGCTGGAAAAAATTCATTGTGAGAAGCTCAAGTGCAAAGCTAGCAGGCAGGTAGCTGGATGGATTCTCCTAGCACCGTACGTGCGACTCACTAGTACTAATTTGACCTCTTGACGAGAATGGAACAAGCGTGTGTTGTTCAGCCTCAAGGACGTGGGCCAAAAGGAAAGCTGCGAAAGGAGGGGGCAAGGCGAGCGCTGACTTTGAGTTCCTTCTCATCGGGTGCTCGTTTGTGTCCATCATGCTACCCTATGGTGAGTCCTTTTCTAGAGGCAAGCTTGTGCTAACTCGATTCGGCTGGTCGTCTCCACCATGCCCCTGATGACGAGAGCGACACGATGGTGGAGCCTGGCTAGCTCGATTCAGTCGGTGATTGGAAACAATCGGAGGACGAGGCGACGAGGACTACCACTGATCAGTTCCTCCATGGGATAAGATCCATTGACATTTCAGCCACCCAGGGCGATTCTGGCGATCCCAAAAAAGGGACCTTCCCCCGCGTTGTCCCTAGCAAGGTGACTCGGGCGGCTGCCATCTCCTCCTGCCGAAGGCCCTCCCTGCTTCGCTCCTCCTCCTCCTCGCTGCTGGAAGCCGCTGTCGGGCAAAGCCTGCGCATGGAAGCGGTGGCGGGGCAACTCAGTTAGTCTCCTCTTAGTGGTGGTTACTGGCACACCGGCGATGATGGATGATAGAGGAGCTCCGGGGCGGTGGCCCTCTTTGAGGCGATGGCAGTAGCGGTAGCCGCTTGGGTGATGTCATGGTTGCGCTTGCAGGCTACACGTGATACCACCGTAGTGGGCATGGTGGGGCTAGGAGTCGCCGGATCTGACCAGGAGTGGTTGGTCCCCGTGTCCTGCCATGGGTGGCAGCTTGCCAAGTTCGGGACTCCGCGGTTGCGGGTGGCATGATGTAGCATCGCTGGCCTTTGTCTGTAGGTCTGGATCGAGAGGAGGGTGGCATGGGGGTGCTGGCTTCGGCCTAATAATGGTGGTTTAGCCCCAGCACTCTTCTTCCGCCAAGTCGTCTTTCTATCGGATGTCGACCTCTTGGACTTGGCCGTTGATGAGTATTGATCTTCCCTTTTGGAGATATATATGGATTGATGTATGCCGCCCTGGATATCTAGATCAAAAAGGCTCCGGGCGTGCGCGCTCATATTATCAGCCATCACGACCTCAAGAGGGCGGCGTGAAACTTTGATTTCTTACGGTGTCATGGGACATGTCTAGGTCAAGATTCTCATAGAGTCCATGATTGGAGATCTTGAAGCTTTGGTGGAAGGATGTATTGGATGTCATGAAGACTATGTGCCAGGTGATTGGTGACTTGCAACAGCAGCCTCAATAAGTGGGGGCAGCAACACTAGAGGATTGCATTTTTAGTGGTGCTCCTCGAGTACCGAGTCTTGATTTCCAGGGTGAAAACCCAAGGTATGGCCTTTATTGGTTGTACTTCGGAATGGACTTGTTGAAGGCATTGTTTTTGAATGAACTTGGACTTTCTCCAGGGTGAAAACCCAAGATCTTCGATCGGGCAACAACAACACATGTGCTTTGTTCCTTCTTAGAGGTGTTTCTTTTGGAGAACCTCTTTTCTAATCAGGGTGTTGTCTTCGTTGGTGGTTAGAGTGCTGCTGATACTAGTGATTGATCATCGTGGTGGGGTATTTTTTTCTTTTGTTATTTTTTTGTTTTTGGCTATGTGTATCCTTGATGCCTTTGGACATCTTGTTGGTACAGAGGCTGGGTGTAATTGGTATTATTGCAACATAATATATTCCCTTTGTCGAAAAAGATCATCCATGGGAAATTTAAGAGGAAGGAGATAGAACTGACATGTGATCCCCGCATGTTAACGGTCAAAGTTAAAGGTGTTAACTTTTACAGTCCTGAAGTGTGGGCCAACCCTATCATAATGACATTTATTTTGGCTAAATCGGTCAGTGGTAGTTTTTTGGTAGGGTTGGACGAATTGTGGTAGCGCCTCCAGGCCATGGTTGAAGAGTTTTTGCACCATGTAAGGGACTTGTACCCGATCTTGTGGGTCAACCGTTGACAATGGAGGTTGGTGGAGAATACAGTGATCACGTTCGTGCTGTGTACTCCAGTCAATGAGTTCTTGACTCGGGAAAATCGCTTTATGTATTCCCTTAGAGTCTCATCTTCTCGCTGGACGTAGTGTTGTGGGTCACATGTGTTGTTCAACCTGTTGTATGTCTCATGAAGTTGTCATCAAACAACTTCTCTAGGTACTTACAGCTATGAATGCATCCTTCCAGGAGGCTCGTGAGCCATGTGCAGGCAAAAAAATGGCCACATACAGAGGCATGCATCACACAACCATGTAGCCATTGCCTCTGGAGGTGACATAGGTGGTGTGGTTGTCTGTGAGCCAGATGTAGGGTTTGGCTATGCCAATGTACTTTTATACACCACAGATCAGAAAGCAACTTCAAATTATGGATGTGGGTGCCAATGGCGCTCGGCCCTGAGTAGGCGACGTCATCATCTTGAAGGTGATGGTCTTGATCTCAAGGTTTGGTGTCCTCATCCCCACACCCACTATGTAAAGATCATGACCCCAGGTATCTCGGGGTGGCCCAAGCTATTGTTGTGTAGCAGGTCGCCTCTCCTCTCCCTCCTAGTCCTAGGGCCATCGGACGTGGGCGAGCTCGTGCCTGTCTTGTGTCCAGCCAACCTAGAGTTTGTCGAGGCCTTCGAGCGGTGAACGGAAGAGCCAGAGTTCTGTGAGACCTCTATGCTCCTGGTCTTGGAGCTATCCATGATCAAGATGGCCCAAGCTTTGGAGATTGTCTCCTGCTAGACAACCGATTCCCAGAGTTGGACACGGATTTGGTGGTGCTTAACATGACCTACCGCACCTTTTGGGATCTCAATTGCATGTGCCTCCATCATGGTAACGACAGGGGTTTGGATCGAGAAGGCAAAGATAGGGACGTCCTTCTTCTTATTCTTCTTCTTCAGGAAGTTGAACTCGGTATTGACTTGGCAACTACGATTGCACAACTCTTGAACGTGTTCGCTACACTGTGCAGCTAGCTTGTTCTTTGGGCGCTCAACCTCCTCCTCCTTGGCGGACAGGTAAAGGTGCATCACCTCTAGCTTCACCCCTTCGGGACTTTTCTCAGTGATGAGAGTCATCAACACATCATAGTTGGCAGCCACGCTAGTTCCATCCCTTGTCATGAAGACCTCACAAGCAGTGTCATAGCTGGTTGATCCTTCACTTTTGTATGGATCAGAATCGAGGACAGGCAAGAGAGAGTTTCCATTTTTTTCATAAAAACATTTGTTTTAGTTGTTGTGGATAAAACCACAATTGCTAGAATTACTCTAAATAGCCATGTGATTACAGATTCAACACTTGTTTTGTGCAAGGTGAACATTTATATTTGTTCTAAGGTTGATAGGAAACACAAATTACCTTTCCACCCTCCTGAAAATTGAACTTTCAGCTTCATATTCCATTCAAGTACTAGGAAAAGTTTTTACTGATAGTTAATAATCAATGAAGTGGTATGCATGGTCAATGGTGCCCCATGGTAACTGTCATGATGGTCGATGAGTCCTATGGTGGTGATTAGCATTCAAAACAGTGGCTGGGAAGGTCGATTGTAGCAGGAAATAGGTCAATTAACACATGTTAGAGATAACCTCTCTAGCTAAAATGTGGCATGTGGCATTATTGCGATAACTGACAGCTAGTAAGGGTAGATGATAGGTTTGTAAGCACATACATAGAAGAGGTGAGCATGAATGATCTAGTGGGGATGTGCAAAGGGTAGGTAGTGACGATGGTGAAGGTGTACATTTTGTTGTGCTGATAGTGGGTAACAGCAGTGACAAAGGTGACAACAGAGGTGAGGAATAAGTGTTAATTAATTAACATGATAGCATGGGCCAACTTAACTAATTCCTCTTGGGGCAAGAAGATAAGAAGGGGACAAATAGTTTTGTCATTTTCACTAAAAAATTCACAAAACCATTAGCATGTTTGCAATCTTGCGAAGTTCATGGATTTTCCAGCAAATGGGTTAATACACTAGTTTTTGAACCTAGTAGAAGCTTTATTCATTAGAAATTTAGCATAGTTCTTAAAACATACTAGTTAGGTGGCTGAATTTTTGCTTCAACCATGTCCCTTGAAGAAAATCATGTTTAATCCAAATTGTACCATCTTTTTTAAGTTCATATCTTATTTTACACTCGTATAGAAAAGGGGTCAAAGTTATGCCAAAAGAATACACTATTACTTAAAGTGGTATCTACTTAATTTATAGTTTCTAATATATTTTGTCCGTGTTACTTATTTGTATCATTTTATACTACTCAATACAAGAAAATGCATTAATTGTCACGAGCCAAATTGCAGATGTGCATGTGATTGTGAAACATGGATCCTTAGATATGTTGAATATTTACAGATGCATTTTTCTAAGTATATAGTTTTATTGTCATATTTTCTAAATGGCTCACTTTTAAGTTATGAAAAAATGGAAATAAAAGAAGTATATCAATGTTCCTTTCCCGAGAATTGGTGTCAACAAAAATTCCTTCAGCCAATGTTGTGTGTTCTTCTACTGCATTTCCCCGAGCCATAGCCCCATGTTCCTTGCTACTCCATGTTAGTACAGAAAACTACACGGATCTGAAATAATATTTGATCATCGTGGGACTTTCCGCATTGTTACAGAATTCTACCGGTGATGATGTTTTTTATCAAGGCAGTTATCTTTGGCCAAATTTTGTTATACATTCACTTGAATATTTTACTGATAATACTCGTGATTTGTGGCATTTGGATCCAGGTAATGGACTGCAAGCTTCTATGGGGCATGACATTGGTAGTGGTCAGGTAAATTCTCCTTATCTACCAACAAGAAATGACTACTACATTCTAATGCATTTGAGAATAACTAGCTTAACCAATTTTCTATTGAACCCAGTTTACCAATGAGAGTGCATTTCTGAATCTCCGTAGCACTGAGCTAATGCTTCAGCATTTTTATGACTATCTTAAATGCAGACAAGCACTGGTGCCTGGTACTCATGGAATGAGACCAACCCGTATGATGGGATCCTAAACCTCAAACCACCTAACTTCACAACCCTCCTAACCATCATGTATGGTGAAGGATATTGGTCTGAGGTTGCGAGGCACCATGGCAGCATGGCTCACCCCCAGGATGCTTCATTTGCCCCACTATTGCACTTCATGAACAGCCTTGAGCCGCATAATGTCGAAGACGACCCCTACAACGAGCTCAATGTGTTGCTCAAGGAAGATGTTGGTGAAAACAATTGTAGACATGCATGTGCCACCGATGAGGATTTGGCTATGGAATTTCTTGTGCATGATTCTGAATGATTGTGTCTAGGTTATTTATATATTGTACCAAAACTTTAAATTTTATTCAGACTAGCGGGTGTGTTATGTGGTTGATTTCCTCGTGTTGTGGGTGGAAAGGTTACGATTTTTTCTCATTTGGATGAGATGAAATCGTTGTATTTGCAGTAATTTTTCTTATGTATATTTGATTTTGGCAATGTTACATTATTTGGCATGGTCTGTACATTTAGTCGCAAAGTAAGCTGGATGGAGAAACTGTTATGCGCAGCTGATCAGAAGTGCATTTGATAAGTTCTCAAGTTTAATTTTTTTGATAGTTTTAAATGCAATAATTTAACATGAATTCCAAAGGAAGTTTCACATACAACATGAGGAACCTTTCTATTTTTAAGATGGTGGAAATTTCATAAGATGTTTATAGATTTTAATCATTAGGTAGAATTTCTTAATAGGCCCTACACGACATCTCCCTCATCTTAAATTCAAAGTATAGCTTAAAACATGACACGCCCCATACAAAATTAAACAATCAAAATCTTACTCTCAACGGAATAAATACATAAATATTAGTCTTTAAGTCCATGTGTGAGTCTTAAGACGAGACTACCCAACATATATACTTTTACATGCAAAGCATTGTTTTCTACTCCCTCCGTTCCTAAATATTTGTCTTTCTAGACATTTCAAATGACTACTACATATGGATGTATGTAGACATATTTTAGAGTGTAGATTCACTTATTTTGCTCCGTATGTAGTCACTTGTTGAAATGCCTAGAAAGACAAGTATTTAGGAACGGAGGGAGTATAAAATAATAAAATTTAGTTTATTGTACATTGTGTTGAGGATATTATTTGTGCATGTATATTGTTTTTTATACATTAGGCCCACCTCTCTAGTTTGTTGTATAGATTGAGGTAGAGGTCCCACATTGTACTCATATATACCGTGCACATTGCACCGAATCAATATATCGTGCAATTCATACATCTACATGGTATCAGTTTTTAGGTTCTAAAACCCTAGCTTCCGCTGCTGCCGCCGCCGCCGCCGCATCATCCCAACTCCCTGCCAACCCGCCCGCTCGCGATTCTTCCCAGCCCGCGTGCTCGGCCACCCGCGCGCCTCTCTCTCTCACACGCGCCCCAACCCAGCGTAGCCTGTAGGCTTTCGTCATCAAGCCTGCCAGCTTCCGTCGCTAGCGCCACCCTGCCAGCTTCTGCCTCGCGTCGCTAGCGCCCTGCAAATTCCACGTGATTCAGCCGCTCGCCAACACGCGACGCTGCCGCCCGACAGATCGCCTGGCCGCATCTACCTCCTACCACCTGCTGCCGCCGTCTGAATCGCTCGCGCCGTCCCGTTTCCATCATGTCATCCGTCACGTCATCCGCGTCCACCAACTCCAACCCGTTCGCCGACGCCAACCCTCCCGACGTCACCGAGCTCCGCCAACTCAACATCCTCGAGCGAGTGCCGGTTCGTCTCTCATAGGCGGACTCCTCCTACCACACGTGGAAGACGTATTTCTCCCTCGTGTTTCGGGAGTATCATCTCATGGACCACGTGGATGGCACCATCGACTCCATCCCCGTCCCCGAGTTTCACGACTGGTCCACCATCGACACCACGATCACCCACTGGTTTTTCCTCACCATCACGCCCGACCTCTTCCAGACGGTCGTGACGGACGGTGATGATGCCTGCGCCGTGTGGACCAAGTTGAACGGGCTCTTCACCGACAACAAGCTCCAGCGTCGCGTTTTTCTGTAGCAAGAGTTTTTTGGGTGTCATCAGGACAACACCTCCATTGACGACTATTCTCGCCGCCTTAAGACTCTCGCTGACGAGCTTCGCGATATCGGTGCCAAGGTCGATGATGACCTCCTCCTCAGCACGCTCACCGTCGGGCTCAACAAGGACTTCGGCAACGCCGCGGGGAACCTCAGCCTCATCCCCAACCCGTCATTCGCCAAGTTCGTTGCGTACCTCCGCTTGGAGGAGCGGCGAATGAAGCAGGTGAAGACGTGCGCCATCCACACTGCCCTCGCCGCCGGCACCACCCGCGGTGGGCCTCCGGTGCCTCCTGCTGCCCCGGCACCCCCGCAGCGTCATCAGGCGCCCTTCTCGGTGCCCCAGCAGCCGGGGCTCCTGCCACTGCCGTAC
>NC_041392.1:530499190-530535342 GCF_002162155.2 Triticum dicoccoides
AAAGCGCCGCGGGGGCCGGCGCGGTGGCCGCCGCGGCGGTCAGCAGCAGCAGCAGCAGCCGCCACAGTTTCAGGTGCCGCAGCAGCTCCAGGTGCCGCCCCCATGGGCCTCCGGCTACAACCCCTGGACCGGTGTCGTTCATGCGTACACTATGCCGGTTCCACGGGCTCCTGCACCGACGCTTCCCGTGTCACGCCCACCGGCGCACCAGGCGTACTACGCGGCTCCGCAGCCGTATGGAGGATACCCACCGCCGCATATGAGCGGCACCTACGGTCTCCATGCGGCCCTGCCGCCGCCCTCGCCGGCCCTGCCACCGGCACCTTGGGATCCGACGCTTCTCGCCGCGCTGCGCGCTGCGCCTACGCCGAAAAACTACACTGGAGGCGGTGATTGGTACATGGACACCGGCGCTACGGCTCACATGCTTGCTCATCCTGGTAATCTTGCCTCCTTCACTCCTGTCACCACCGACCGCCGCATCATTGTCGGCGACCGTTCCACACTACCTATCACACATGTCGGGCATACTTCTTTTCCTTCTACTTCTATGCCTATTACTTTGTCTAACATTCTTGTGTCACCTCATCTTATTAAGAACCTTGTTTCCGTTCGTTGTTTAACTCATGAAAATCCTGTTACTGTTGAATTTGACGAACTTGGTTTTCGTGTCAAGGACGCTCGAACCAGGATGGTACTTCACCGATGTGACAGCCTCTACGAGCTCTATCCGGTGCATCCGCCGTCCACCTCCACCACCACACCGGTTGCTCTCTCATTCGGCGTCGATCTCTGGCACGCTCGTTTGGGTCATCCCAACCCCGTCACACTTCGTCATATTCTTAGGAGTTTCAGTTTCAGTTGTAATAAGATAGAGGATCACACCTGTCATGCCTGTCGTGTCGGCAAACATGTTCGCCTTCCGTTTAATAACTCCACCACCATAGCTTCTTTTCCTTTTCAGTTGATTCATAGCGATGTGTGGACCTCTCCGGTTCCTAGTAATTCGGGCTATTTATATTATCTGGTTATTCTTGATGATTATTCTCACTATGTGTGGACGTTTCCTTTACGACGAAAGTCGGATGCACTCTCCACTTTGTCGGCCTTTTACTCCTATGTCATTACGCAGTTTGGGCGTCCCATCCTTGCTCTTCAGACTGACAATGGAAAAGAGTTCGACAATCTTGCTTTCCGCACTTTTCTGTCGCACCACGGCATAGTTTTTCGTCTCACATGCCCGTATACTTCACAGCAGAATGGTCGAGCCGAACGCGTCCTTCGCACTCTGAACGATTGCGTTCGGACGCTCCTGTTCCACGCTAATGTGCCGCCTTTTTCTGGCCGGATGCACTCACTACTGCCTCACTTCTCCTTAACCTTCACCCTTGCCGCCCACGGTGGAACTATGCACCTCACCATCTTCTCTTCGGTACGCCCCCATCTTATGATGACTTGCGTATTTTCAGGTGCCTTTGCTATCCTAGCACTGCGGACTCCGCTCCTCACAAACTCGCACCTCGTTCTGTCGCTTGAATCTTCATCGGCTACCCTTCCAACTCCAAGGGATATCGGTGCTATGATCCCGTCTCCCACCATGTGTTCACTTCCCGACACGTTTACTTTGATGAGCATGTGTTTCCGTTTCAGCAGGTACCTCCGGCTGTTCCTCCCACCACCGGTGATGTGGGCTCCTCGGCGCCGCTCCCAGGGCGCCCGCGCGCCTCTCTTGGCCCGCCCCCTGGCTTTGAGGCGCGCCCTCTGCATGCGGCGCCTCCCATAGCCATAGCCCTAGCCCCCGCGGCCTCCTCCACGGCGCCCCCGACGCCCGTGGCCCTGGCGCCCCTGGCGCCCCCGGCGCCCCCGGCACCTGTGGCCGGCCCGGTCACCCGTGCACATACGGGTGTTTTCCGCCCGAGCTCGCGTTACGCCGCGGATGACTACGTCCATGCGGCGTCCACCTCTGAGCCGTCGCCATTGCCATCCTCCGTCCGAGCCGCTCTTCGTGACCCGCTCTAGATGGTTGCGATGCAAGAGGAGTTTGATGCCCTGTTGTGCAACCAGACGTGGCAGCTTGTTCCCCGTCCCCGGCACGCCAACGTGATTACCGGGAAGTGGGTTTCAAACACAAGCTCTGTCCCGATGGTACCCTTGATCACTATAAAGCGCGCTGGGTCATTCGTGGATTCCGACAGCGTGCTGGCATCGACTTCACCGACACCTTCGCTTCGGTCGTCAAGCCCGGCATGATACGCACGGTTCTCCACCTTGCGGTCTCCCGTGCTTGGCCGGTGCACCAGATGGACGTCTCCAACGCCTTCCTTCATGGTCACCTCGAGGAGCAGGTCTTCTACCAGCAGCCCACCGGGTTCGTTGATCTAGCACTTCCTGACCACGTGTGCCTGCTTTTGCGGTCCTTGTATGGACTCAAGCAGGCTCCGCGCGCTTGGTACCAGCGCATCACGGTGTTTCTTCATCAGCTTGGGTTCCGCTCCACTCGCTCGGATGCATCGCTCTTCGTTTATAACCAGGGCTCCGACACAGCCTACTTGCTGCTATATGTCGACGACATCATCCTGACGGCATGTACGACCGGCCTTCTCAGTCAGCTCACGGCTCGTCTTCGTGCTGAGTTCGCCATCAAGGACTTGGGTCCTCTGCACTACTTCCTTGGTGTTGAGGTGGTGCGCCGTCTGGATGGCTTCTTTCTTCATCAGCGGAAGTACGCTCATGAGCTCCTAGAGCGCGCTGGCATGCTTAACTGCAAGCTGGCCGCCACGCTTGTTGATACGAAGGCCAAGCTCTCTGCCACGGATGGATCCCCTGCTTCGGATGCTGGTTCCTATCCGTCTATTGTTGGTGCTCTCCAGTACCTCACTTTGACTCGACCAGAGATCCAGTATGCAGTGCAGCAGGTGTGTCTTCATATGCATGCTCCTCGGGATGTTCACTGGGCCACTGTCAAGCGGATTCTCCGCTACGTTTGTGGCTCTATGGATTTTGGAGTCACGCTTCACGCCTCCGCCGACACCGTCCTCATAGCCTACTCCGATGCAGACTGGGCGGGCTGCCCTGACACACGTCGCTCCACCTCGGGCTATTGTGTCTACCTTGGACCCTCACTTATCTCGTGGTCTTCCAGGCGGCAGCCTACGGTCTCTTACTCCAGTGCTGAGGCTGAGTATCGTGCGGTGGCCAACACCGTCGCTGAGTGTTCCTGGCTTCGTCAGCTGCTTCAGGAGCTGTCTTGTCCTGTTGACCGTGCCACAGTGGTCTACTGTGATAACGTCTCGGTGGTCTACCTCTCCGCTAACTCGGTGCATCATCGACAGACCAAGCATATTGAGTTGGATATTCATTTTGTTCGGGAACAGGTGGCTCTTGGTCATATTCGTGTTTTACACGTCCCTACTTCCCAACAATTTGCAGATATCATTTGAGGAGTTCCGGTCTAGTCTTTGCGTCAGCCGCGGTGCTGCTTCGACTGCGGGGGGTGTTGAGGATATTATTTGTGCATGTATATTGTCTTTTGTACATTAGGCCCACCTCTCTAGTTTGTTGTATAGATTGAGGTAGAGGCCCCACATTGTACTCATATGTACCGTGCACATTGCACCGAATCAATATATCGTGCAATTCATACATCTACACATTGTCATAGTATGATATAAAATAGTATTTGCTTGTCCAATACACGACACTTAGGCCTGGCCCTAAACCATGGCCAGGAGTGTGTCTGCCTATGGCCCAGTCCGACTCTGTACAAATATAAGACATAGAAGAAGAAAAATCCAAGGAAGGCATGAAGCCCAAAATTATAAACAAAGGAGCTACTCACGCACGAGATGAAACCCTTGTTATTTCGTTCTCCACGTGATAGCACCACCAACCCATTTTTCTCGCCATCCATATTTCTTTCCTTTCAATATAACTATTTAACGGTACCCTTTCAAAGATCACTCTCACCTTCTTTGGTGGTGACAAATAATGTACCGTATGTGTGCCACTCATTGCAATTAATGAATTTTGGTGGAACTTCCTCCAATGCAGGAGAGATTGCTGGGTTAATTTGTGTGTTTTTCTTCATAAATTCGTTTGCTCAAAACGATATATCTCTCAAACCGTGCGTCCAAATCACAAACTATTTTCACCGTTGCATTCATCACTAAAGACCTTTAAAACTAGATCCCATATTGATAGTTTTGCAAAAAATCAAAAAATTGTGATCCAAAACTGTACTAACATGTGCTAACTGTGCTTCACTTCTGTTCACTTTAGGAGAAACACGCGTGCACTTTCACGCGAAAGCACAATGTGCTTCACTTTTGGGAAAGCATGGTTGTGCTTTCATGCAAGAAGCACAACTGTTTGCTTTCGTGCGAAGCACAACTGTGCTTTCACGCAAGAAGCACACATGTGCTTCATGTGGGAGCACACTTGTGCTTCACTTTTTGGAAAGCACAGTTGTGCTTTCGCACGAAAAGCACAACTGTGCTTCACTTTTTGAGGAAGCACAAAAATACAAACCATACTTCATGTGAAAGCACATTTGTACTTCACTTTTTTGGGAAGCACATTTGTTCGTGCACTCGAGAAGCACAACTGTGCTTTCATGCAGAAGAACAATTATGCTTTGTGCTCCGGATAGACATAAACCTAAAAATGGATTTATTTTTTAAGCAACAGAGAGAATCATAAAAAACAGAAGAAAAATCCAACAAAAAACCCCAGAAACAGAAAAACTGATGATGGGGGAAGCACCCAACACGCGACACATGGCGGTGCTAGGAGAAGTTCCCCTCATGGGTTGGGTACCCTCCAATTAGTCCTTCCACTTTCTTTAACAATTAATCGAACCAAATACCAAGGACGACGTTCCTCAAACAATGTCAATGAATGAATTTTTTAGTTGTATCACCTCCTTCATCTCTTAATCACCGATTTGATCTCTTCGGTTCTAAGACCAACTCACCATATTGGGAAAATAACCATAATAACCACCAATAGGGTTAATATAGCTAAAAAGGCACTCTAGTTGAGTCGCTATCTTGTCACGGATCATCATAAATTATGACCGCCCTCCATATATGGCCTCCCATCCTCCATATATGGAGTCTCGGGGCTGGGCGCTCCATATAGCAGTTCTGTGTGGCGGAAAGGAAAGTTTAATTGGTCCCCCACATCACAACAGATGTAATTTAATTGGGGAAAAGGATGCCCCATTGAATCATGGGTGAGGGAGACCTGGATTCGGGGGTCCTCGGGTGTCCGGCCTATTCATGGGCCGGGCGGATGAGCCGTGAAGATAGAACGGGAGATCATTCCCCGTATTCGGGTAGGACTCCTGGATGCGCGGACGGCAAGATTGGAGTCCGAATGTATTGTACCTTTCTCTTGTAAACCAACTTTGTACCCCTTCAGTGTATATATAAACCGAAGGGTTTAGTTTGTAGCGGCTGTCAGAATTCATATAGGCTAGACATCTAGGGTTTAGCCATTACGATCTCGAGGTAGATCGACTCTTGTAACCCCTATACTCATCAAGTACAATCAAGGAGGATGTAGGGTTTTACCTCCATTAAGAGGACCCAAACCTGGGTAAAACATCATGTTCCCTATGTCCCTTGTTACGTTCGATCCTTAGACGCACAATTCAGGACCCCGTACCCGAGATCGGTCGGTTTTGACACCGACATTGGTGCTTTCATTGAGAGTTCCTTTGTGTTGTTGATAGAAGGATCGATGGCTTGCTTTGTCATTAATGACGATATTACTTCTGGAAGGGCCCTAATTCCAGGTCAAGTCCTCCAACTTGGCAGTTTTGCCATGGACACCCGCTCGGCCATCAAGCCAACGACGGGCCCCCAATCGCCAGACATCATCTCCGCATCAGCTCCGAACACTCTGAAAAGATGGATCTGGCAGATGTCTCGTCCTTAAAAGAGTTGCTAGATCACATCGCCGCCCTAGGAGTCGCAACAGACTATGATCAGATTGGGCTTAAACCCGACCAGAGGGAAATCGTGTCCCCACCGGTTACCCATCTGGTAGCGGTCATTGAGGAATGAGCCAAGAACGATTCTTCCCCCAAGTTAGAAACCAGCTATGTTCGGATCTTCGAGTCCTACGAGCCGGATACCCGTCCCCGGGAAGAGACTATATGTCCTCCGAACACAGGATTGGGCATAGAGCCTGGAAGTCCTCAGGACCTTCCCGATCTTGCATTGGTGAACTCGGAGGCTCTTCAAACACTAAACTCAATTGTGGATCGCACGCGGATTTTAGCCCGCCCACCCACCACAATCAATATTCCCCAAGCAATTTCGGGCCTCCGGACATATGTGACCTAATGTATGTTCGGCGGCAGCCTTAGGAAATGGTCCATCACAGATTTGACACACATAGTACAGAAGTACTACGCAATGGAAAGTGCATGGAAGGCCCAAACAACGTGATGGGAACCCCCCGCCTTTAAGCAAACCACCGTACGGACAAAACGGATGCACCCTTATGAAACATCTGACCACAAGCTCGTTTACAAGAAAAACAAACCTTTCACGGGATATAGAACAGTCCTTGATGAACTTCTCGACAAGCCATGTCAGATACACACGATGCCCAGCACCGAACCAACGCATAGCCTTCGGCATGCTGGGTACTCCGGCAGGTGGCTAAGAGTGGTGAGGCCATCCTCGCCAACACTACCCCAGAGAAGCACTCTTCGGAGGACGACGATCTAAATGTCTTTACGGTCTTCGAGACCTTTTCTTCAAATAATTAGCGCAAAAGGGTGCTCCACGACCTTGCCGAAGTCCACCAAGTAACCGAAATGAACCCGTGGGGCGATACGGCAATAACTTTCGCCCCTGACGACCAACCAAGTGCCCGATCAGCCCGAGCACCTACCGCCTTGGTCTTAACCCAATTGTGGATGGCTTTCGACTTACCAAGGTGCTCATGGATGGTGGAAGCCGACTTAACCTCATCTACGTTGATACGCTCGACAAAATGCAAATGGACAAGAGTCGCATCAAGCAAAGTAGTACCACCTTTCGAGGTATTATCCCCAGTCGAAAAGCACGATGCTCAGGGAAAATTAAACTCGATGTTGCTCTTCCATGTGGCCCCTTTCAATAGCAGATATGACGCCCTTTTGGGGTGGGACGCCTTCGCACGCTTCCAAGCCATACCCCATTACAGGTACATGAAGCTTAAAATGCCAGGCCCCAACGAAGTAATCACTATCACTAGTGATCTGGATATCGCACTCGGTGCCGAAAACAAAACCGCATCCTTGGCCCTCGAGGCACTGTCCGAGGCCTCGCAGCTGAAGAGTTAACCACTCTGCGTTCCACAATGGACAAAGACGACGTAATCCTCGACAAGAGGCCTAAATCCACATCTTTCAAACCAGCAGATGAAATCGTCAAATTTCAAGTACATCCGACGGATCCCAACAAAACAGCGTCCATTTTAGCCCAGCTGGATCCGACGGTCGACACTGCCCTACGATTGTTCCTACGTGAAAATTGGGACATCTTCGCCTCGCATCCTTCGGACATGCCCGGAATCCCACGCAGACTGGTCGAACACAGCCTCAATATAATAAAGGGGTTTAAACCAGTCAAGCAAACACTGCAGCACTTTTTCGAGCCCAAACGACAAGCTATGGGGTGGGGAGCTAGCCAAACTACTTGAAGCCGGGTTCATCAGATAAATCAAACACCCATACTGGCTAGCGAACTTGGTCATGGTGCCAAAAAAGGATAAATCTTGGCGCCTTTGTGTCCATTTCAAGGACCTCAATAAGGATTGCCCTAAGGACCCCTTCCCATTGTCCCGCATTGACCAAATCATTGATGCAACTACAGGACACGATTCATTGTGTTTCCTCGACGCCTACTTTGGTTACCATCAGATTAAGATGAAGGAGTCCAATCAGGCCGCAACGGCATTTATTACCCTATATGGGCCTTTCTGCTTCAACACTATGCCCTTCGGACTCAAAAATGCAGGTGCCACCTACCGATGCATGATTCAAACATGTCTGGAAAAACAAATTGGCAAAATAGTGGAGGCATATGTGGACGACGTGGTCATCAAGACAAAGCACATCGAATCACTAGTGGACGACCTGCGCCTCACATTTGACAACCTCCGAACATACGACATACGGCTCAATCTAGAAAAATGTGTTTTCGGTGTTCCAGCCGAGAAACTACTCGGGTTCATAGTTTCCAATAGAGGAATTGAAGTGAACCCAGCCAAAATCCGAACCTTGTCACAGTTGGCAATACCAACAGACCTAAAGCAGGTCCAAAAGCTAGTCGAGTGCGTGCCTTGAGCCGATTTATCTCCAGATTGGGAAAAAAGCCTGCCACTTTATCGACTACTCCGATGCACCGACCACTTCGAATGGACGGATGCGGCTACAATTGGATTAGAAGAAATAAAGACTTTGGTAGCAGGCAACCCAATCCTGGCCGCACCAGGTGCTCACGAGCCGATGTTGCTTTATATATCAGCGACTCAACAGGTGGTAAGTGTTGTACTCGTCGTCGAACGAGAAGAAAAGGGGCATAAATTCCTAATCCAGAAACCAGTGTACTACATATCTGAGCTGCTTACACCATGCAAATCCCGATACCCGCACTATGAAAAGATAGCGTATGCGGTCTTTATGGCATCCCGGAAGCTGCGGCACTACTTTCAAGAATGCTCGATCACAGTGGCATCAGAAGTACGACTCAATGACATCATAAATAATCGGGAGGCCACCAGCCGCATAGCCAAATGGGCCATCGAGCTCTTACCATTTGAAATAACATATAAGCCACGCCGAGCTATTAAATCTCAGGTGTTGGCTGACTTCGTAGCCGAGTGGATGGAAGCCGAACTCCCCAAAGAGTACAGCACATACTCCAACTAGATCATGTACTTTGATGGCTCAAAAATGTTAGCCAGACTAGGGGCTGGTGTCATCTTAACATCCCCTACGGGGGACATTGTCCGCTATCTGTTACAAATCATGTATACGGACTCCAACAATGTGGCTGAATATGAGGCACTGCTACACGGTCTCCGAATGGCCGTCTCTATGGCCATACAACGCCTAGAGGTGCGTGGGGATTCGAACCTCGTAGTATCCCAAATAACTGGAGAATTCAATGCAAAAGACCCAAAGATGGCGGCATACCAAAATGTCATACTCAAAATTTCAGCTCGGTTTGAGGGGCTCGAATTCCATCACGTTGCTCGAGACAGTAATCAGGCAGCAGACATCATTGCCCGAATGGGCGCTAAGCACGATCCCGTCCTGCCTAATACCTTTGTATAAAGGCTCTTCAAGCCATTCGTGGTATGGCAGGATGAGAACGGGAATACTAGTCCGGAGCCGATCATACCCCCAGATGCCGAAAACAAATCAGATATCATCGGGGGTTCGGGCACCGAAACGACACCTTCCTCCCATGCAATCATGGCCGTTATTTCTCCATGGACTGAACCCTTCCTGGCCTACCCTAATAGGCAGGAACTGCCTGACGACCAAAATGAGGCCCGTCGTATAGTTCGACGCTCTAAATCCTACAAAGTTCACGAAGGTGAACTCTACAAGAAAAACACTACTGGAGTTCTTCAAAGATGCATCTCCGGAGAGGAGGGACGGCAGCTCTTGGCCGAAATACATGCTGGTCTTGGTGGCCATCATGCCGCAGCTCGAGCCCTCGTAAGCAAGGCCTTCCTTACAGGTTTCTTTTGGCCAATGGCTCGAGCAGACGCACAGGCCCTCGTGCAGCGCTATGTAGCTAGGATCTCAACTTTTCGCCAATCAAAGTCATATGCCACCCACTGCCCTAAGAACAATCCCCATTACTTGTCCTTTTGTGGTCTTGGGTCCAAATATGGTTGGACCCCTTAAAGGGGGAAGCCACAAAAAGAAATATTTGCTGCTTATGGTGGATAAATTCACTAAGTGGATAGAGGCCAAACCAGTAAAAACGGCTCAAGGCGGTCCGATGATCGACTTTATATTTGGCATGGTCCATCGTTCTGGCATCCTGCACAGCATCATTACTGACAATGGCTCTAATTTCACAGCCGATGAGGTAAAAAAATTGGTGTGCTAATTTGGGCATTAAGCTAGATTACGCCTCCGTATATCATCCTCAAACAAACGGTCAGGTTGAACGGGCTAATGCCTGATAACGAGTGGGATCAAACCCATACTAGTGCGATCCCTACAGGAGTCAGATAAACACTGGGTCAAGGAACTCGATTCCGTACTCTGGGGACCGCGGACTACGCCCAATCGTATGACTGAATACACTCCTTTTTATGGTGTACGGCGCAGAGGCTGTCCTGCCCTGCGACGTTATTCATGACTCACCTCGAGTGCACATGTATGAAGAGAGAGAGAGAGGACGAGCTCGATCGGCAGGATGACTTAGATGTCCTGGAGGTGGAGCGTGACATTGCAAAAGCCCGTTCCGCTTTTTATCAACAACAGGCTCGACGATACCAAAGCAGAGAAGTGCGGGCCTATAATGTCGGCGAACTCGTTTTACGCCTCCCAGAGAAGAAGAAGAAGGACAAGCTCAAACCAAAATGGGAGGGGGCCCTTCATTATAGATGAAGTTCTCACTGGAGGGGCCTATCGCCTTTGTAATGCATCGGATAATCGCCTCGAGCCGAATCCATGGAACGTTGCTCGGCTCCAAAGATTATACACCTAAGTTCAGCCATATTTCTTTTCTGTTTTCTCTCCTCTTCATTTCTTTTCATTTTTCTCATTTTTATACGATCCCAGGATATGTTCGGATAGGCCGAACACTTAAGGGTTACACATCCTAAAATGTATACACCCCACATCGCCTGGGTGCTTCTTTAACCGAAGCTTATTATTATTTAGAGCCTGGAGCTCACAATGTATACGTTGTTTGTTCATATACACTTCTTTTGCCATTATATGCACCTTTATGACTTAAGTTTTTGCCAAGCTAGGTTGCCTTGCTACTGTGTTTATTCCCTACATTCCCAATTGTTTGGCTAGGGCGTAAAGGGAGCACCTCTACGATTGTTACAACCGGGTCATCCGGACATGTACCTCAGACAGGTGAAGCCGAAGGCTAGCATTTTTAAGAGAATAATTGGTCGGCAATCAAACGACAGATTGTTACATTATTGTAACTCTTCTAACACTACGGATAGTTTTTCCGTTTTACGGACTAAACGCCCAGGTACACATAATTAAAGCATGCGAACCCAAGGAAAGGAACCCTTAATAGAACTATTCTCCTTGGAAGATGTTTCTTACATACGTAATATAACATACTGCCCAAACTAAAATTCTTGTCTGCTCAAGCATAATGACTAGGTTGCCTGGTTTCCAGACATAATGAATGTTTCCCTCGTTATAGTATCCGGAAACACTCCACCTTTTTAGTTTGGAGGCCATGGTTGAAAGCCTGCAATGACAAATGTTTCACATGTTCGGCTGAAGAATACATGTTGATCATAAAGTACATTAATACATCGAATCAAATGCATATTCCTTATCTTCCGTCTATCAGACTATCTAACCTACAGTCTTCCTGCGAATATTTCGTAGCTATCATTACTTGGTCGTACACCAAGTTCATAGGAATTTCTTTCCCATCCGGTCCCTGTGGTCCCACTCAAGCCATATGATTCGGATCTAGCTTGGTGAAGTGTGTTTTCACCATCGCCCAGGCATCTCGTGCGCCTTCACGGCAGGCAGATGTCTTCCATAGCTCAAAGTGGCGTCGGGCACCTTTAAACAAGCTCGCCAAACCCTCCATACTTTCTGGAGGGGTGTCAGATAGCCATAAAGCCTTGACAATATACTCCTCATGGCCTTCCAGGCCCGCGTATGTACCACAGACAGCTCTTTCAGCACGTCGCCTTGGAATCTGGATACTTCCTCTTCCGGTCGGCTAGTTAATAGACCTGCGACCACAGATTTATGACATTCTGAACTATGGATTAAACACAAGTCTATAGGGTGGTTTTAAAAGATATACCAAACATGCCTCCTTTCAACTTCTCATTTTCTTTTTGAGCGGCCGATAATCGAGCCTTTAAGCTCTCTATCTCTACGGCTTGTTTGTCTTTTTCCTCCCCCTGTTTTTCCCCTTGGATGTGTTCATTGTGGCCTTTTTCACTTCCGCCAGTTCGCCGGTGATGGCATTCAGCTGTGTTTGGTTTGTTTTCAGCTCCTTGGCTAGTGCAGTGTTCTTCTCTTTGAGAACCTGCACGTAATATCGATCCTTAAATCGGTTCGGTTCACCGCTTTAAGTCTCAGGGGCTACTGGTGTATGTCTATCAAAATTGCATAAACTTTTACTTGTATATCCTTTGAAAACAGTTGAGTGACTCCGGCAAGTCCGTCTCGAGCGGCTCGGATATATGCATCCACCGAACTGAGTGCGATAAATTCTTGCTCAGAAAGGCTGGAGCACGCATGGCCTCTTTCAGACGACGGTGATTCATTATGCTCTCCACCTCGGAGTTCGTGACAGATACGTCGTCCGAATCCTCGTGAGCCGGTGGAATTGGCATTGGCTGACATTCAAATAGTAGGGCGTTTCCCCATTGTTTGCCGCGTGCTCCTTCTGAATCAAAGATAGAAGGGAGCTTTAATAATCTGGACTCGTTCCTAGGCACGTATTAAATGAGCATACCTTTTTGAAGGAGGTGAAGGTTCTACAGTGCCCCAAGCCTCCTTTCGCTTTGAACGACTACACTGCGAAGGGGCCGCCCTTGAGGAGGTGCGGATTGCCGAGCGCTGATCCTGTTAAAGTATGGATTAGTACAATGGACAAAGGTGCAAGTAGGGACTTCCTTTTTAGCTCTTTGAATACTTACGGCGGAGAAGGGATAGGGGCAAGGGTAATCGGCTATAATGGCCACTTCCTAGCTGTCAAGGCTCGCCTGATAAAACACCCCATCATCAAACTCTATGTATATATCTGGATCCTCGCAGAAGCCAGGGTGCTCATGGCGGTTGTGATCCTCTGGCTGTGGAGCAGGACAGTGAACGTCCTCGGTCATCTTCCTCCATGACTATTTTATGGCAACAAAGAGCGAATTTGATTAGTATACTATGACAGCAATGAAGAAACATAGGTAATTGAAATCTTACCCATTCAATGGGGTTGTACATGGAATAGCCTTTCCGGCAGTTTAAGACGAGGAAATCTTCTTTTTCACCATTATACAAATCGGCCAAGATCGTGGCCAATTCGGCAGGGGTATCCGGACCCTTGCGTCTGTAACGAGACACGCCATCTTCTCCGTTGTAACACCATAAGGGAGTTACTCTAGACTAGAGAGGCTGGACGCACCTCTTTATTGCAATAGCCATAACCTCGGTTATCGAGAGCTCGGTATGGGCTAGTAATCTGACCTTGTTGACCAACCTTTTTATTTTCGCACTATCTTCCTCCTTGGGACTTCAGGGACGCCAGTTGAAGCGCTTATTTAAAGAAGCACTGGAAAATTCAGGAAGGCCGCGCCGAACTGGGTCCGGTAGTGGGACGTCATCCATATAGAACCATTCTGAAGACCATTGTGGGTATACCTCTTTGGGAGTTCCTACGAGGTATCCGGATCCGGCTATATGCCATACTTAGGCACCGCCCACTTCAAATATAGAGCTTCCTCAATGGCGGGGAACGAGGCAAAAGAACTTCCTCCATAGTTCGAAATGGGCCTCGATGCCTAAGTACAGTTCACAGAGAGCAACGAAGCCTGAGATGTGCAAAATTCAACCCGGGGTAAGGTTGTGCAGTTGAATGCTGTAAAATTCCAATAGGCCCCTGAGAAAGGGATGGATTGGAAAGCCTAATCCCCGTAACAGAAATGGGACGAAGCACACCATCTCCTCCTTATTGGGGTTAGGGAAATTTTTAGCCATTACGTTGTTGTCGATGGAGGCCAATCCCGCTCGAACATAGACTAGATCTGCGAGGGGAAGATAGCCCTGCGTCTGGAGCTGACTCAGTTGAAGATGAGGCACTGAGCAGCTTTGCCAATCACCCTATTGAGGGCCATGTGGCATGAAGAGGAGCCTGGGGCACTGAGCATGTTGGAAGGCTTTTTTCGTAGCTAATCTTGATGGTTTTTATTTGCGTGAGTTTAGATGGCATTTGGGGATCTAACCTCCTTATATAGATGCCGCCCGTGTGTGACGAGGGGCTTATTTGCAAAAAATCATGGACCGTTCGCATTCGCCCAGTGCGTGGAAATCAACGCGACAACAGGAAGGGATCATAAAGGCAGAGCATAGAAGTCAAAGCCAGATTGTCATCGGCCCAAGGTATAATGAAGAACCCGCCTTGCAAAGCCGAGGACATAAGTCGGATACTACATCGTCATTGAAGGCAAGTTCGGGGGATACTGAGGGAGACCTGGATTCGGGGGTCCTCAGGTGTCCGGCCTATTCATGGGTCGGGCTGATGGGCCGTGAGGATAGAACGGGAGATCATTCCTTGTATTCAGGTAGGACTCCTGGATGCGTGGACGGCAAGATTGGAGTCCGGATGTACTGTGCCTTTCCCTTGTAAACGGACTTTGTACCCCTTCGGTGTATATATAAACTGGAGGGTTTAGTCTGTAGTGGCTATCAGAATTCATATAGGCTAGACATCTAGGGTTTAGCCATTACGATCTCGAGGTAGATCGACTCTTGTAACCCCTATACGCATCAAGTACAATCAAGCAGGATGTAGGGTTTTACCTCCATTAAGAGGGCCCGAACCTGGGTAAAACATCGTGTTCCCTGTGTCCCTTGTTACATTCGGTCCTCGGACAAACAATTCGGGACCCCCTACCCGAGATCGGCCGGTTTTGACACCGACAATGGGCCCCATGATTATGGAGACAACAATTATGGAGACTCTATGTTTGTACATCCCCTCTATAACCTTCATAATCGATATGGAGCACACTCCATATGGATATGGAGTCTGCAATATGGTGACTCTGCTAGAGTTTCTCTAAGTACCTTCAGGCAGGAAGGGAATGACAAGAGGCGGCCTCCTTGGAAGTGATGATGAGCTGACCATACACCAGATTAGGTTGGTCGTTAAGTCTAGATACCACCACAAACCATAAACATGTGGCTTGCCCATCTTGTTTTATTGATTGTGAATTTTGTGAAGAACCTTTTGCAAAAAAATGTTGCATGAGTCATTGCTTCATGCCGACGTTGATCGTGAATCACCACATTGCCACATGATGATCAAATATTGCTTAGGTTTACCTTGTGCAGTTTCTCAATTGTTCTTGCATGGAAGGTGATTGTGTTTTGTTCAAACTGATATTCATTGCCAACCTATAAAAGACTTGTTTGAAATTACCACCTTGTCATGAAGAACAAGTCATATGGACAGTTTGAATGGACCTATGGTTGCGGCATACAACAACGCCTAATCGATTGAGTGGACCCATTCTCTTTGGTTTTTCGCTTGTCAGGGTAGTGTTTTATGTGGCCTGTTATAAGACATGTCTTGGCCATGCCCCATTTACTTAATCTCACTACCGCTGCAGAGCCTCTCTCTAGTAAGTTTTCATAGCGTCCTACCATTGATATGTGTTGTTGGTGCCCTATACGACCCCCCCACAGCCACCGGGCGCGGGCGAACGATCCCTACGTGTCTGCTCGCATGTCGTTCCATACATCTATCTATTGCCATGCATCACATCGATGGTGGCCAGGTGTCACCAATTTCTGGCCATCTCTGGTCCCATGTAGTTTTCCCTGCCATTGGATGCTGGGTCTACTTCACCGCCTTGTGCAGTCATATACCCCACATATATTGACTTGCTCTACGGTCACATCTGCGATCACAATGGTGAGCTCCGCCCCTTCTTACATGACAACGCTCTAAGGGTTTTCTAAAAACTACATAACAATTATTATTTTGAAACACACATCCATTTCAGTTGCTCTACGCATAAACTGTTTTGTCTTTTCCACGATCAGTTGGAAGGACGATACTCTGGAAAAGACGAACATAATCTGGACAAATTCTGAGAATGTTGTATGCTCTGAACACATCAAAGTGAGTACAAGGTTAACTAATTGCTTATTTAAATTTTAGTTGCATTTTATTTCAAATAATAGATCGATGAATATCCTGTATTGATTGTCATGCCAATTTCTGTTCTATGGAAAGTAATATTTTTGTTGCACTACACAAACGAAAATGACGAGTGGCACTACAAATCTACCTATTGGTGTAAGCGCCGGCTGATTTCATTATTACTTATTCTACTTCTCATTGGATCTGAGTGAAGGAAATATGCCCTAGAGGCAATAATAAAGTTATTATTTATTTCCTTATTTCATGATAAATGTTTATTATTCATGCTATAATTGTATTAACCGGAAACATAATACATGTGTGAATACATAGACAAACAGAGTGTCACTAGTATGCCTCTACTTGACTAGCTCGTTGATCAAAGATGGTTATGTTTCCTAACCATAGACATGAGTTGTCATTTGATAAACGGGATCACATCATTAGGAGAATGATGTGATTGACTTGACCCATTCCGTTAGCTTAGCACTTGATCGTTTTAGTTTATTGCTATTGCTTTATTCATGACTTATACATGTTCCTATGACTATGAGATTATGCAACTCCCGATTACCGGAGGAACACTTTGTGTGCTACCAAACATCACAACGTAACTGGGTGATTATAAAGGTGCTCTACAGGTGTCTCCGATGGTACTTGTTGAGTTGGCATAGATCGAGATTAGGATTTGTCACTCCGATTGTCGGAGAGGTATCTCTGGGCCCTCTCGGTAATGCACATCACAATAAGCCTTGCAAGCAATGTAACTAATGAGTTAGTTGCGAGATGATGCATTATGGAATGAGTAAAGAGACTTGCCGGTAACAAGATTGAACTAGGTATTGAGATACCGACGATCGAATCTCGAGCAATTAACATACCGATGACAAAGGGAACAACGTATATTGTTATGCGGTTCGATCGATAAAGATCTTCGTAGAATATGTCGGAGCCAATATGGGCATCCAGGCTCCGCTATTGGTTATTGACCAAAGAAGTGTCTCGGTCATGTCTACATAGTTCTCGAACCCGTAGGGTCCGCACACTTAACGTTCGTTGACGATATAGTATTTATGAGTTATGTATGTTGGTAACCGAATGTTGTTCAGAGTTCTGGATAAGATCACGGACATGACGAGGAACTCCAGAATGGTCCGGAGATAAAGTTTGATATATGGGATAATAGTGTTTAGTCTCCGGAAGGGTTCCGGAATTCACCGGAAGATGTTCTGGATGTTTCCCGAAATGTTTGGGTACGAGAACACTTTATTTGGCCCAAAGGGGAAAGCCCACAAGGTTTTTGGAAAGCGCAAAAGGAAGTTTTGCGGAGTCCATGGGCCAGACGCCAGGGTCCCTGGCATCTGGGTCCAGACGCTGGGAACCCTGGCGTCTGGCTCTGGAGTCTGAGAAGGACTCTTGACTTTCAGGTGAAACCGACTTTGTGGAGGCTTTTACTCCAAGTTTCGACCCCAAGGCTCAACATATAAATAGAGGGGTAGGACTAGCACCCAAGACACATCAAGAAACACCAAGCCATGTGTCGGCAACCCCGTCCCCTCTAGTTTATCCTCCGTAATAGTTTTCATAGTGCTTAGGTGAAGCCCTGCGGAGATTATTCTTCACCAACACCGTCACCACGCCGTCGTGCTGCCGGAACTCATCTACTACTTCGCCCCTCTTGCTAGGTCAAGAAGGCGAGGACGTCATCGAACTGAACGTGTGCTGAACGCGGAGGTGCCGTACGTTCGGTATTTGATCGGGATGGATCATGAAGGTGTACTACTACATCGACCGCATTGATAAACGCTTCCGCTTTCGGTCTACGAGGGTACGTAGACATACTCTCCCCTCTTGTTGCTATGCATCACCATGATCTTGCATGCGTGTAGAATTTTTTTTGAAATTACTACATTCCCCAACAGTGGCATCCGAGCCTGGTTTATGCGTAGATGTTATATGCACGAGTAGAACACAAGTGAGTTGTGGGTGATACAAGTCATACTGCTTACCAGCATGTCATACTTTGGTTCGGCGCTATTGTTGGATGAAGCGGCCCGGACCTACATTATGCGTACGCTTACGCGAGACTGGTTCTACCGACGTGCTTTGCACACAGGTGGCTGGCGGGTGTCAGTTTCTCCAACTTTAGTTGAACCAAGTGTGACTACGCCCGGTCCTTGTTGAAGCTTAAAACATCACTAACTTGATGAAATATCATTGTGGTTTTGATGCGTAGGTAAGAAAGGTTCTTGCTCAGCCCGTAGCAGCCACGTAAAACTTGCAACAACAAAGTAGAGGACGCCTAACTTGTTTTTGCAGGGCATGTTGTGATATGATATGGTCAAGGCATGGTGCTATATTTTATTGTATGAGATGATCATGTTTTGTAACAGAGTTATCGGCAACTGGCAGGAGCCATATGGTTGTCGCTTTATTGTATGCAATGCAATCGCCCTGTAATTGCTTTACTTTATCACTAAGCGGTAGCGATAGTCGTAGAAGCAATAGTTGGCGAGAAGACAATGATGCTACGATGGAGATCAAGGTGTTTCTCCGATGACGATGGTGATCATGACGGTGCTCTGGAGATGGAGATCACAGGCACAAGATGATGATGGCCATATCATATCACTTATATTGATTGCATGTGATGTTTATCCTTTATGCATCTTATTCTGCTTGATTGACGGTAGCATTATAAGATGATCTCTCACTAAATTTCAAGGTACAAGTGTTCTCCCTGAGTATGCACCGTTGCCAAAGTTCATCGTGTCGAGACACCACGTGATGATTGGGTGTGATAAGCTCTACGTTCACATACAACGGGTGCAAGCCAGTTTTGCACACGCAGAAATATTGGGTTAAACTTGACGAGCCTAGCATATGCAGATATGGCCTCGGAACACTGAGACAGAAAGGTCGATCGTGAATCATATAGTAGATATGATCAACATAGTGATGTTCACCATTGAAAACTACTCCATTTCACGTGATGATCGGTCATGGTTTAGTTGATTTGGATCACGTAATCACTTAGATGATTAGAGGGATGTCTATCTAAGTGGGAGTTCTTAAATATGATTAATTGAACTTTAATTTATCATGAACTTAGTATCTGATAGTGTTTTGCTTGTCTATGTTGTTGTAGATAGATGGCACGTGATGTTGTTCTGTTGAATTTTAATCCGTTCCTTGAGAAAGCAAAGTTGAAAGATGATGGTATCAATTACACGGACTGGGTCCGTAACTTGAGGATTATCATCATTGCTGCATAGAAGAATTACGTCCTGGAAGCACCGCTAGGTGCCAAACCCGCTACAGGAGAAATGCCAGATGTTATGAACGTCTGGCAGAGCAAAGCTGATGACTACTCGATAGTTCAGTGTGCCATGCTTTACGGCTAAGAACCGGGACTTCAACGATGTTTTGAACGTCATGGAGCATATGAGATGTTCCAGGAGTTGAAGTTAATATTTCAAGCAAATGCCCGGATAGAGAGATATGAAGTCTCCAATAAGTTCTACAGCTCCAAGATGGAGGAGAATAGTTCTATCAGTGAACATATACTCAGAATGTATGGGTACCATAACCACTTGACTCAACTGGGAGTTAATCTTCCTGTTGATAGTGTCACTGACAGAGTTCTTCAATCACTGCCACCAAGCTACAAGACCTTCGTGATGAACTATAATATGCAAGGGATGGATAAGATGATTCCCGAGCTCTTCGCAATGCTAAAAGCTGCGGAGGTAGGAATCAAGAAGGAGCATCAAGTGTTGATGGTCAACAAGACCACCAGTTCAAGAAAAGGGGTAAAGGGAAGAAGAAAGGGAACTTCAAGAAGAACGGCAAACAAGTTGTTGCTCAAGAGAAGAAACCCAAGTATGGACCTAAGCCTGAGACTAAGTGCTTCTACTACAAAGGGACTGGTCACTGGAAGCGGAACTGCCCCAAGTATTTGGCGGATAAGAAGGATGGCAAGGTGAACAAAGGTATATGTGATATACAAGTTATTGATGTGTACCTTACTAAAGCTCGCAATAGCACCTGGGTATTTGATACAGGTTCTATTGCTAATAGTTGCAACTCGAAACATGGACTACGAATTAAGCGAAGATTGGCTAAGGACGAGGTGATGATGCGCGTGGGAAATAGTTCCAAAGTCGATGTGATCGCCGTCAGCACGCTACCTCTACATCTACCTTTGGGATTAGTTTTAGACCTGAATAATTGTTATTTGGTGCCAGCGTTGAGCATGAAAATTATATCTGGATCTTGTTTGATGCGAGACGGATATTCATTTAAAATAGAGAATAATGGTTGTTCTATTTATATGAGTAATATCTTTTATAGTCATGCACCCTTGAAGAGTGGTCTATTTTTAATGAATCTCGATAGTAGTGATACGCATATTCATAATATTTAAGCTAAAAGATGCAGAGTTGATAATGATAGTGCAACTTATTTGTGGCACTGCGTTTAGGTCATATTGGTGTAAAGCGCATGAAGAAACTCCATTCTGAGGGACTTTTGGAATCACTTGATTATGAATCACTTGGTACTTGCGAACTGTGCCTCATGGGCAAGATGACTAAAATGCCGTCCTCCGGAACTATGGAGTGAGCAACAGTTTTGTTGGAAATCATACATACTGATGTATGTGGTCCGATGAATATTGAGGCCCGCGGCGGGTATCGTTATTTTCTCACCTTCACAGATGATTTAAGTAGATATGGGTATATCTCTTGATGAAACATAAGTCTGAAACATTTGAAAAGTTCAAAGAATTTCAGAGTGAAGTGGAAAATCATCGTAACAAGAAAATAAAGTTTCTACGATCTGATCGTGGAGGAGAATATTTGAGTTACGAGTTTGGTCTTCATTTGAAACAATGCGGAATAGTTTCGCAACACACGCCACCCGGAACACCACAGCGTAATGGTGTGTCTGAACGTCGTAATCGTACTTTACTAGATATGGTGCGATCTATGATGTCTCTTACTAATTTACCGCTATCGTTTTGGGGTTACACTTTAGAGACAGCTGCATTCATGTTAAATAGGGCACCATCTAAATTCGTTGAGATGGCGCCTTATGAACTATGGTTTGGCAAGAAACCAAAGTTGTCATTTCTTAAAGTTTGGGGCTGCGATGCTTATGTGAAAAAGCTTCAACCTGGTAAGCTAACCCAAATCGGAGAAATGTGTCTTCATAGGATACCCAAAGGAGACTATTGGGTACACCTTCTATCACAGATCCGAAGGCAAGACATTTGTTGCTAAGAATGGATCCTTTCTAGAGAGGGAGCTTCTCTCGAAAGAAGTGAGTGGGAGGAAAGTAGAACTTGATGAGGTAACTGTACCTACTCCCTTATTGGAAAGTAGTCCATCACAGAAACCGGTTCTTGTGACACCTACGTCAATTAGTGAGGAAGCCAATGATGATGATCATGAAACTTCAGATCAAGTTACTTCCGAACCTCGTAGGTCAACCAGAGCAAGATCCGCACCAAAGTGGTACGGTAATCCTGTTCTAGAGGTCATGTTACTTGACCATGACGAACCTATTAACTATGAGGAAGCGATGATGAGCCCAGATTCCGCAAAATGGCTTGAGGCCATGAAATCTGAGATGGGATCCATGTATGAGAACAAAATGTGGACTTTGGTTGACTTGCCCGATGATCGGAAAGCCATCGAGAATAAATGGATCTTCAAGAAGAAGAGTGACACCGACGGTAACGTTACTGTCTACAAAGCTCAACTTGTTGCGAAAGGTTCTCGACAAGTTCAAGGAGTTGACTACGATGAGACCTTCTCACCCGTAGCGATGCTTAAGTCCGTCAGAATCATGTTAGCAATTACCGCATTTTATGATTATGAAATTTGGCAAATGGATGTAAAGACTACATTCCTGAATGGATTTCTGGAAGAAGAGTTGTATATGATGCAACCTGAAGGTTTTATCGATCCAAATGGTGCTAACAAAGTGTGCAAGCTCTAGCGATCCATTTATGGACTGGTGCAAGCCTCTTGGAGTTCTAAACAAAGCGTCATGGTGGGATCTACGTGTGAAGCGGAGTACATAGCTGCTTCGGAAGCAGCAAATGAAGGAGTCTGGATGATGGAGTTCATATCCAATCTAGGTGGCGTACCTAGTGCATCGGGTCCAAAGAAAATCTTTTGTGACAATACTGGTGCAATTGCCTTGGCAAAGGAATCTAGATTTCACAAGAGAACAAAACACATCAAGAGACGCTTCAATTCCATCTGCGATCAAGTCCAGGTGGGAGACATGGAGATTTGCAAGATACAAACGGATCTGAATGTTGCGGACCCGTTGACTAAGCCTACCTCACGAGCAAAACATGATCAGCACCAAGGCTCCATGGGTGTTAGAATCATTACTGTGTAATCTAGATTATTGACTCTAGTGCAAGTGGGAGACTGAAGGAAATATGCCCTAGAGGCAATAATAAAGTTATTATTTATTTCCTTATTTCATGATAAATGTTTATTATTCATGCTAGAATTGTATTAACCAGAAACATAATACATGTGTGAATACATAGACAAACAGAGTGTCATTGGTATGCCTCTACTTGACTAGCTCATTGATCAAAGATGGTTATGTTTCCTAAACATAGACATGAGTTGTCATTTGATAAACGGGATCACATCATTAGGAGAATGATGTGATTGACTTGACCCATTCTATTAGCTTAGCACTTGATCGTTTTAGTTTACTGTTATTGCTTTCTTCATGACTTATACATGTTCCTATGACTATGAGATTATGCAACTCCTAATTACCGGAGGAACACTTTGTGTGCTACCAAACGCAACAATGTAACTAGGTGATTATAAAGGTGCTCTACAGGTGTATCCGATGGTACTTGTTGAGTTGGCATAGATCGAGATTAGGATTTGTCACTCTGATTGTCGGAGAGGTATCTCTGGGCCCTCTCGGTAATGCACATCACTATAAGCCTTGCAAGAAATGTAACTAATGAGTTAGTTGCGGGATGATGCATTACGGAATGAGTAAAGAGACTTGCCAGTAATGAGATTGAACTAGGTATTGAGATACCGACGATCAAATCTTGGGCAAGTAACATACTGATGACAAAGGGAACAACATATATTGTTATGCGGTTCGACCGATAAAGATCTTCGTAGAATATGTAGGAGCCAATATGGGCATCCAGGTTCCGCTATTGGTTTTTGACCAAAGACGTTCCTCGGACATGTCTACATAGTTCTCGAACCCGTAGGGTCTGCACGCTTAGCGTTTGTTGACGATATAGTATTTATGAGTTATGTATGTTGGTAACTGAATGTTGTTCGGAGTTTCGGTTAAGATCACGGACATGACGAGGAACTCCGGAATGGTCTGGAGATAAAGTTTGATATATGGGATAATAGTGTTTGGTCTCCGGAAGGGTTCCGAAATTCAGCGGAAGAGGTTCCGGATGTTTCCCGAAATGTTTGGGTACGAGAACACTTTATTTGGGCCAAAGGGAAAGCCCACAAGGTTTTCTGAAAGCGCAAAAGGAAGTTTTGCGGAGTCCAGGGACCAGACGCCAGGGTCCCTAGTGTCTGGGTCCAGACGCCGGGAACCCTGGCGTCTGGCCCTGGAGTCCAAGAAGGACTATTGCCTTTCAGGTGAAACTGACTTTGTGGAGGCTTTTACTCCAAGTTTCAACCCTAAGGCTCAACATATAAATAGAGGGGTAGGGCTAGCACCCAAGACACATCAAGAAACACTAAGCCGTATGCCGGCAACCCTGTCCCCTCTAGTTTATCCTCCGTAATAGTTTTCGTAGTGCTTAGGCAAAGCCCTGCGGAGATTGTTCTTCACCAACACCGTCACCATGCCGTCGTGCTGCCGGAACTCATCTACTACTTCGCCCCTCTTGCTAGATCAAGAAGGTGAGGATGTCATCGAGCTGAACGTGTGCTGAACGCGGAGGTGCCGTACGTTCCGTACTTGATCGGGATGGATCGTGAAGGTGTGCGACTACATCAACCGCGTTGATAAACGCTTCCGCTTTCGGTCTACGAGGGTACGTAGACGTACTCTCCCCTCTCGTTGCTATGCATCACCATGATCTTGCGTGTGCGTAGGATTTTTTTTGAAATTGTTGTTTTTTCCCAGCACTGAGAATCTAGCATATACTGATCAGATAATTGTCCTCGCCATCCCCTTCCTGTTAAGTGGCTCGATGAATAGTGAAGGATCAAATATGTCGATAATGTCAACTAGAGGCTGTGAATAGGCGGCTACCCAAATTAATTATTTTATTAGTTGATATCAGAGTCAATTATGAAAATATAAGTTCTCTGGAAATGTAGCTAGTGGATACAACCCTATATGATCAAGGTCAAAAAACAACCCTATATGATATACAAAGAAACACACAAACAAGTACAAACAACAAGTTAATCTAGGGTAAAGAGACAACCAAGTGATGGAGGCGATGATGTAATCCAAAGTTCACATAGTTGGGTGTGTGCTAATCTCCTTTGGAGAGGGGGGACAAGCAATGCTCCCTCGAAAAAAAATGTCTCGTCTTCTTCTCCAAGAACCACAAGCAATGATTGCTTTGGCTCCCTTCCACTAGGGTAGCTCTTGGATGGAGATCCAAACCCTTGCAGATGAGTCTGGAGCACAACCACACGATTTGGAAGCTCTCGGGAAACCACACCCATCTAGGGTTCCCCACAAACCCAAGAGTAACAGGACTTGCAAGGATCTCATGAGGAGTCGACGAAATCAAGTTTTGGTTGGATGGAAGTGTAGATCGGGTGCTCAACTTGCTCTATCTAAAATATGGAGTGGATTTAGTGCCTAGAGAGGGAGGAATCATAGGTGTTTGCTTTTGGATCATTGGTGTGCGCAGTGCTGAGTTTGTCATCTTCTGAAGGAGGTTGAAGGTTTTTTTATAGTCCTAGAATTTGCCCATTATGAACCTCCCATTAAAGTTAGATGTTCTGTCATGGACTCTAAGGCAAAATCTGAGGCTCATTGATGGCTACTAGACAAGGGTTGAACACTGCCTCATGATATCTGATAAAACCTCCAACTAGTCAGATACTGGGTCAGACATTCCCAACCAATGTCCGACCCTCGATCATAGGCAAAACAGGTAGACCTTGGGGCACTGTTTCTCACATAGATTGTGAATGGTTTTTGGCTTAATTGTTCAATGAATTCAGGAGAGATCCATAGCACATCCCCTCTTAATAGTACGACATACCTATGACTCAAAGATGAAAAATCATCGATAAAAATTGATTTGTTGTCTTACTTCATCCCTTTTTGTTATGGGGTCGCCGACCAACGAAATGTTCAATCCCCATAGATGTCTAAACTGAATGGATGCTCAAAACATAATTAGTCAACTAATCACTATCGCCATTAACACCAAAACCCTCGTTAGGGGTGGATCAAATAGGCTACTCTTCGTAATGTGGTAGAAGTATCTACGATCCATTTATACATTCGTTGTGAAGTGTGTAAATGTACATGCGCATTTTTTATGAAAAGAAAACTGTGCAAACGAATGATATATGCCTTTGTATTCTGTTCTTGTGTTTCTGTCAATTTCATTTGGGTGCCTTGCTAGTACCAACATAAATAAAGCCAAGCAATAAAAGGTGGCAAACTCATCCAGATTTAAACTACTATCACTGATCGGTTGGCAGTCTATGATGAAGAACCATCACTGGTCGGCCTAGTGACTTATATGTGATAGAGTAGTCATCACCGACCCCGAGGCACTGACCGACTGAAAACTCGTATGTGATGACTGATGATACAAATTTCTTGGTTAGTGTTGTTCGGATCTATAGTGGTGATAACTTGGTATTTTGATCAAGTTGTTGCTTTAGGGGGATAATGATAAAAGTCCCATCTCAAGGTTTTTTAAGTATCATGAAGCAAAGAGAATTGAGTACTGATACGTCCATTTTGCATCATGCTTTTATATCAATATTTATTGCATTATGGGCTGTTATTACACATTATATCACAATACTTATGCCTATTCTCTCTTATTTTACAAGGTTTACATAAAGAGGGAGAACGCCGGCAGCTGGGATTCTGGCTGGAAAAGGAGCAAATATTAGAGACCTATTCTGCACAGCTCCAAAAGTCCTGAAAATTCACGGATTGTGTTTTCCAAATATATAAAAAACATTGAGCGCAAGAACTTCACCAGGGGGGCACACCCTGCCCACGAGGGTGGGGGCGCGCCCTACCCCCCTGGGCGCGCCCCCTACCTCGTGGGCCCCCTGGTGGCCCTCCGGTGACCATCTTCTGCTATATGGACTCTTTCGATGGGAAAATAATCATAAGCCATCTTCTCGGACGAAACTCCACCACCACGAGGCGGAACCTTGGCGGAACCAATCTAGGGTTCTGGCGGGGCTGTTCTGCCGGGGAAACTTCCCACCTGGAGGGGGAAATCATCGCCATCGTCATCACCAACGCTCCTCTCATCGAGAGAGGGCAATCTCCATCAACATCTTCATCAGCACCATCTCATCTCAAAACCCTAGTTTATCTCTTGTATCCAATTCTTGTCTCCAAGTCCGGGATTGGTGCTAGTAGGTTGCTAGTAGTGTTAATTACTCCTTGTAGTTGATGCTAGTTGGTTTAATTGGTGGAAGATCATATGTTCAGATCCTATATGCACATTAATACCCCTCTGATTATGAACATGTTTATGCTTTGTGAGTAGTTACTTTTGTTCCTGAGGACATGGAAGAAGTCTTGCTATTAGTAGTCATGTGAATTTGGTATTCGTTCGATATTTTGATGAGATGTATGTTGTCTCTCCTCTAGTGGTGTTATGTGAACGTCGACTACATGACACTTCACCATTGTTTGGGCCTAGAGGAAGGCATTGGGAAGTAATAAGTAGATGATGGGTTGCTAGAGTGACAGAAGCTTAAACCCTAGTTTATGTGTTGCTTCATAAGGGGCTGATTTGGATCCATATGTTTCATGCTATGGTTAGGTTTACCTTAATACTTTTGTTGTATTTGCGGATGCTTGCAATAGAGGTTAATCATAAGTGGGATGCTTGTCCAAGTAAGGGCAGCACCCAAGCACCGGTCCACCCACATACCAAATTATCAAAGTACCGAACGCGAATCATATGAACGTGATGAAAACTAGCTTGACGATATTCCCATGTGTCCTCGGGAGCACTTTACATCATATAAGAGTTTGTCCAGGCTTGTCCTTTGCTACAAAAGGATTGGTCCACCTTGCTGCATCTTATTTACTTTTGTTACTTGTTGCTCGTTACAAATTATCTCATCACAAAACTATCTATTACCACTTATTTCAGTACTTGCAGAGAATACCTTGCTGGAAACCGCTTATCATTTCCTTCTGCTCCTCGTTGGGTTCGACACTCTTAATTATCGAAAGGACTACGATAGATCCTCTATACTTGTGGGTCATCAAGTACGCAAACAAAAGATATGATTGATATATTTGTGTATGTGTAGGAGTCAATATAGATGCCCTGATCCTGCTATTGGTTATTGGCCTGAAGATGTTATGGTTCATGTATGCACATTACCTAACATGCAGGGTCACATGTTTAAGGTCATTGATTTGTTGAGTACTACAAGTGCTAGGAACATGGGAGAAATACACCCGAATAGTTCTGGAAAGATCAAAAATGTTACAGAGAAAAAAATAAGAGAGTTTCATAGGAAACGGATTTTTTTTCAAAAAATGGGAATGTCTCGGACACAAAAAGGCACATGAAGGTGCAAAAAGGTTCTGAATATTTTGGAACTATCCAGAAAGTTCTGAGAGTCCCTATGGGTTGCCCCCTGGAAGGCCCAAGAGGTGGCAACCGCTTGGGCCAAAGGGGCTCATGTAAGGGGGCGCTCCCAACTTGACTTGAGGGGCAAGCAAGTGGGCGACTAGGGTTTTGGAGCATGCCCCTCCTGGTATGGCAGGCCCTAGGGAAGAGGGAGTCCCTCCTCCAAGCCAAACCCCTCTCCTATGACTATATATACTTGATGAGGGCCAGCCCTCGAAACACGTCTTTGTGCTTGAAGGTTGAGCCCCCCCTCCCCCCCTCTCCGTTGGGAAATTTCTCTCTGCCATTAGGCTACTCCACCACCACCTCTAGTCTCTAGTAGTTCTTTGTTCAACTCTGATAGATCGGTGATTCCGGACGCATGGACATCGGTTGAGGGATCGTTTCTTCAGTCCTCGAACGAGAGAAATAATTCTCAGGGCTGGAATGTTTAATCCTAGTTGCGGGAATCTGCATCAACATCTTCACCAACCTCTAATATCCGTTGCGTAGTCGGTAAGATCAATATCAGATCAAAACGTCTTCGCATCTTCACATAGTGATCCTATGCTTTGTCGTAGGTCGATTATTTTGTTTTCTTATACGTTTCACAACACTTATATTATTATGTCATGTTGTTTTTGTTGGTTTGATTCTTTATGGACTTGACTATTTCCTGCACACTACAGGGAAGATCCCGTGATTCCACGCATTTCTGGGGGATCATCTCTGACCCAAGTTCGTTAATCACCGATGGCTTCTAGTTCTTTTGTATGGGCAACACAAGTGGCTATCAAAAAAGCTTTATTGTTAATAAAGTTTGTGCGGATGAACGAATGACAGTATTAATGCTCTGTTCATATTGCAGTCTCTTTATTGAAGTGTTAGGAGTATTTCTTCTTACAAAGATTGATACCACGGAAAAGATATCTCCAAGAGATATCATTGTACTTCTTAGTAGTAAGAGTTACTTTGTATTTTCTCGGATACTAGATCCAAAGTACTGTATTTGTAATGGTTACGAGTATGAATAAAGTAACAAATGTTTCCAGAAATAACTAAAACTAGGAAAATGAAATGGAATGGGGTAGATAGGGTAAATCACATTTGACGCTCTTGCCAGAACACACATGCAATCTGTGTTCTGGTCCGGCTCATGAAATTGTTTTCAACCACTTTTTCGCTGATTCGTTCTCTCCCTGAATGTTTCTAGAGAGAATTCCTTATTTAACACCGTGTCTAAATTTTTTGCCCTATTTGACATCGACAAATAATTTTTTTCCCTATCTAACAAAAGTTTATACTATTTATAACACTTATGTCCATTTTAAGCCTCAGTGACACATGAAAAGACCCTTTTCCCTCAAGTGATAAGTTTGTGTGCACGAGTGTGTGCTGTTGCTTGTGTGCGCTTACGTGTATGCTACTGCTGAATGTCTGTGTGTGTGCATGTGTGTTTACTGGGTGTGTGTACGTGCGTGTGTGTGTGGGCGCGCACGCGCGCACGCGTTGTTGCGTGCATGTGTGCTGTTGTGTGTGTTGCATGCGTGTGTGGTGCTGCTGCGTGTGTGTGTGTGTGTTGCATGCGTGTGTGGTACCTCTGAGTGTGCTGCGTGCTTACTGATGTGTGCGCGCGTGTGTGTTGTTGTGTGTATGTGTTGATACGTGTGTGCTATTGCCCTCGCACTAATGTTGCATGTGCGCTACTGCCCAATGCACACACATACCACATGAAGAATAAAAGAGTCATTTCCAATGTTATTTAGGGTTAAAACAGACGAAAGTGCATAAAAAGTATAGAATTTAGACTCATTGTTAGATACAGAAGAAAAAGTTTTTCATAATTTAAGATAGTGTTAAATAAGGAATTGTTTCATGTCTCTATACTACCCCTCTTTTTAAACCTTTTTCCTTTATTTATTTTTTATTTTTTATTTTCTTGTTTTGTTTTTAGTTTTTCCTTTTATTTTTCCTTTTTAAATTGAAAATCAAAGTTTTTCTACTTGAATGTAAGGTGAACATTTTTTGAAAACACATTAAACAAATTTGTAAAGTCCGATGAACGTTTTTAAATATCGGCAAAAACTTTCCAAATACACGACGAACATTATTCAAATGCATGATGAATATTTATCAGCATTTTTTTAAAAAAAATCTAATCCTAAATATTAAAATAGTTTCACTGAGCCGCTCAAGCACTACCCATATAGTGAAGACAGTGACTGGTTGCATACCTATTCGACTATATCTCGCTTGAACCGAGATGGTAGGAACTCTCGCCGCAAACGTCTAAAGTAAAGGGGCGGCCCATTAGCACACACTTAAAAGGCGGGAATTCGATTCTCTCTTGCATGGTTGGCTGTGCTGCTAGCCACTGGGCTCGTGCCGGGTTGGTGATGAAGTAGTAGGATGCGACTTACTTGAGGCGACATGGGCCGCTTTCTCACTGTTTTTTTTTGTGTTTTCTGGTTTTATTTTTATTTTTTTCATCCATTTTTCTCTGTTTTCATTGATTTTTATATTCTTTCTTTTTTCTTTGTTTCGCTTCAGGTTTTTTATCTGCTTCTTGGTTTTCACTGTGTTTTTTCCTTTCTTTCTTTTTTTCATCGTTTTCCTTCGGGTTTGTTTGTTTGTTTCTTGTTTTTCTTCGGTTTTTTTTGTTTTCTCTCTGGTTTCATTGTTTTTATATACACATTTTGAATATATATATATATATATATAATGCATGTTTATCATTTTTTTAAATGCTTGATTAACATTTCTGAAATACCATATTAACATTTTTTCAATACACAATCAACATTTTCTCCATACACATTTAATATTTTTTCAACTACCTGATTAACATTTTTTAAATAAAAATTTAATATTTTTAATACGTGGTCAACATTTACCCTATACACTTAAAAAAGATTCAAACGCAAGTTTATCATTTTTTCTATACACATTTAACATTTTCTGAATGTAAGTTTAACATTTTTTATATACACATTTAACATTTTGCAAATAATTTTTAAAAACATGGTCAACATTTTTTATACATGATTAACATTTTCCAAATGCAAGCTTAACATGTTTTGAATGCATGGTCAACATTTTGTGTATTCATTTTTTTTTATATGCTTGATTAACATTTTTCAAATACTTGCTTAAAACTTTTTTTAAAATCTTGATTAACAATTTATAAATACATAATCAACATTTTTCACATACATTTTATATTTTTTGTATACATTTTTATATGCACGATCAGTATTTTTTTATACACATTTAACATTTTTCAAATGCATGATTAACATTTTTCAATATATTACCTTTTTGACGTGATTCCCTCTCTGATGCAAATAGTCGGGCTTTCCCACAGGAGGGCCGAAGCCAGTGCTAAGATGCCCGGCCCATTAGCTAGCATACCGACGAAATTTGTTCCAGAATTAGGAACCGTTGGAGGGAGCGCCTATTTGGCGCCTTCAGCATCGCCGAAGGCAGCTGGCGCCTACGACAGCGCCTCGTGGACCAGTCCACGAACGCACACGCAGAAAACAATAGCGCGAAAAAAGAGATAAATACATTAATGATGTCTGAACTTGCCATGGATGTTCATTTTAATGTCTAAAGTTGAAAAAATACGCTGAACTGGTTCTAAAACTTGGTTGACTCGTGTAAATACGGTGCCAATCTCATTTGTAGACGTGTAGTGTGCAGATGTGGCCCCGAATTTGTTGACATGGCATGGGGCCAATTGTAGTGGCGAAGCAAGATTACTTTAACAATATATATGTCCTTATGACAAGTGGCCCCATATGTCAGAACAAATAGAAAATTGAAATTAAAAATAGTGCACGATCAGACTCGAATATACGACCTGCAGGTTCAAGAGAGCATACGCGGACGACTACACCACACACTGTACGATTGCAATTTTGGTCACCACATATTAATGAATGATAAACAAAAAGGATTCTTTTTTTTTTGCGAGGAAACAAAAAGGATTCTGGTGCTTAAATGCGCTGCATCCAGTGGGCCATTTAGGACATGTTATTTGTTTAGAGAGAAATGTAAAAGGTATGTAAATTATATTCATAATAATAAATTTTAGATTCAAATATTCGTGTGTTATTAATAATTACCTCATGTATGGATTGTATTCACTAAACATTTAAAATTGTATTTAACGAACATTCTTAAATATAATCCATGATTGTATACTTTAAAGTTTGTACTTACTAAACATTTTTAAACACTCATGGCTTATATTTAAACTGTTGTTTTCTAAATAATAAGTGAATATTTCTAAAAATTAAAGGAACTTTTTTTAGTAAGTTATTTTATCACATACATCTATATATTTATTGTATCTCCACATAAATATTTGTGTATCATGAGGTTATTATTTATGTACCAAAAATATTTATAACCCACAACATGACATGGGGCCTGTTTTTAAAAAATTAGCAATACGTGCACACAGATATTTTTATACCACAAGGCAATTATTAATGACACAAATATTTGTATATCAAGAAGTAATTATTAATAATACACAAATATTTGAATGTAACTTTTATTATTATGAATTATAATTTACAGACTTTTAAAATTTTAAAAAAAGTTAATCTGTACTAAATGGGCACCCTATGCAGCCTATTTAAGCACCAAAAGTCATGCTATCATACATAAAGCAGTGCACGCCTTAGTTTACACTGTTGCTTCTTCGGTGTAGTGGTCAGCGCGTGAATAATCAAAGAGCAGGTCGCGGTTCGGCTCCAAATGAGCATAATTTTACCTTCCATTGTTTTTCTTCTATACTGACAGGTGGGGTGCCACGTCAGCACATATACGTCTACATATGTGTTTAGCACTATATATGCACACATTAGCCAAGTTTTAGAACCAGTTCAATGCATTTTTCAAGTTTAAGCACTAAACTAAACATCCATTACAAGTTCAAGCACCATCGGTGTAATTACCTCGCGAAAAAACATATAAAAGGTAGCTCTCTACGAATCAAACTCGTGACCTTACACTTGTCTTTGAGTTTGGCCAACGGTACAGCTACTGGATCCTAGTGACTCACTTTAGCGTCAATTGTTTTAAGAACCAGCATAGCCGCACTACTTTTTGTACAGTGCCTCGCTTAGATTTTTGAATTATTTGAAAACATTAATGAAAAACTTGAACTTTTAGAAGAAAAAATGTGAACAAATTTGGAAAGCTCATGAACATGCATAAAAAAGTTGGCCAATGGAAAAAATTATTCATGTATTCAAAGAAATTCACTGATTCATTTCAAAAAATGTGCACTAATTTACGAAAAAGTTCACAACAATGAAAAACGATCATGAGTTTGAAAACAGTTCACGGATTTGATAAACAATCATCAAATTTGGAACAGTTAATTGAATTTGGAATAAAAAGTTCATTGTTTTTTAAATCATATATTTAAAAAAACTTCACTGATTTATAAAAAATAAAAATTGAAAAAAATTCATCGCTTTGAAAGTTCTTTAATTTTTAAAAAAAATCATGAATTTGACAAAAAATATCATCAATTTTTTTAAGTTCACGAAGTTGCAAAAAGTTCGTGGATATTGAAAAAAGTTCATCAGTTTTGGAAAAAAAAGTTCATGAACAAAAACCGGACAAAAAAACTGAAAGAAGAAAAAACAAGAAAAAAACAGCCAACGAAAAAGAAAAACTAGAGCGACCTTTTTAGGGCTGCAAGTTGGTGCTGAGACAAAACAAGAAAAAAATAGTAGGTAGCCACGAGTTGTGAGGTGACCCTGCTGGTTATCGCTATGAGTAGATCGATCCCATGCACGCATATTTTTCTTCTTTTGAAGAAGGCAAAAGAAAGAAAAAAGGACCAAGCCCAGGCCAGAGCAGGGAGTGCACCGGTTTACCAAAAACGAAGAAACGGTCTTAAGCGCCAGGTAGGAAATGTCACCGTCTGATGGTTTCTGAATGACTTCCTTTTTTGGTTTTCGGAACTTATTAGAAGCCTCTGATCTTATTTTTATTGTTCCATTTTGTTTTCTTCATGGTTATTTTTCTGATTTTAGTTTTACTTTTCCTATATTTCCTTTTAAAATCATGGAATTTCTATGAAAAACACGACTAAAAAATGCTTCCGTACATTTTTATTTTTTTGCAAATGTTCTCAAGTTCTAAAAAATATTCAGTTATTGAAAAATATTCCAATTTCTGAAAAACAAATCTGAATTCTTTTTTATTTTTTTAAAACTCTTCGTATTTTCAAAAACAATGTTCACCTATTTAGATTTTTTTTTGAAAATATCGCATATGCTCGTGTTTTTTTAAAATGTTAATGAACATTTTGAAAAAGATGAAACTTTTTCCAAAAAAGTTCACAAAAACTTTAGAAATGCTGACCATTTTTGTGTGAACATGCAACTTTTTTGGGCAAATAACAAAAAATGATGGAACACTTGAAAAAACCAGTAGATTAAAAATATGTAGGAGCCGGTACGATATTAAGTCTCTATTGTAGTGGGAATGGGCCGACCACGTGCTAGAACTACGGAAGGGGCCAGCCCATTTGGAGCCTAGAGTGGGCGAGCACTAGATTTAACGGCTCTATGAGCGATATATAGAATAGACGCACCACAGATAGGGATGAGCATCCAACTGGAGGTTACCCTCGCGGGGACCTTCATGGGTCACTTTTGGTGCCTTAGAGCACACCAAGTGTTGTGTGTCCAGCAGCCGTGAGTGTCCAGCAGCCGTCACGTATTGTGTGTTGGACACTCACTCTGGATTTTTTACTTTTCTATGCGCATTTCTGGGTTTTTAAATATGTTTTCAGCTTTTCAAATTTCCATAGATTTGGGAGAAAAAACTCACAAGTTTTTTGTGTGAGAAAAATTTGTGCTTCCACTAGAAGCACATATTTGTTTCTCGTGGAGGTACAATTTTGCTTACGTGAACAACAAAGTTGTGCTTCTCAGAAAGGGAGAAATTATGTGCTTCTCAGAAAGGGAGAAATTATGTGCTTCCACGAGAAGCATAGATTAGCTTCTCGTGATGGCATATATTTGATTTCGCAAAAAGTACAGTTGTGCTTCTCAGAAAAGGAAAATTATGTTTTCACGAAAAGCACATATTTGCTTCTCGTGGAGGTACATGTTTTTTTTCGCGAGAAGAATTGTGTTTCTGGTAAAAAAAAGTGTGCTTCTCGCAAAAAAAAAATCTGCCTACACGAGAAGCACATATTTGCTTCTCATGGAGGTACAGATAATAAAAAAAATATGCTTCCACAAGAAACACATATTTGCTTTGCATGGAGGCACAGATTTGCTTTCGTGAGAAGCACAGTTTGCCAAAACCATAACATGGGATCTTGTTCGAAGATCTCTATGCGGGAAATTAAATGGTGAAAATGGTCTGGCATTTGGATGCATGGTTCAAGAGATAAAACGTTTCGAATGAGCGAATCTCCGGGGAAAAAAACTCCTAGGTTGCGACAGTGCGCCACTTGTAGAAGGTGAGAGTGACCTTTGCAAGGGTTAACCCTGAAGTAGTGATTTCATAAATAGGGGTCTCGAAAGATAAATTGAACATGAAAACACACACACTATATTTGGGCCTTGCATTGGGACATACTTCTACCGTTGTTCTGCTGGGGTGGGTGACGATCAACGTTCTTCTAATGTTGTCAAGGAAAAAACTAACATTCTAATTGACAACCCCACCTAAAAATATAGTAGTTCCTAGAAACAAGAAACTGAAAACTACAATTTTGTCATAGGAAAACTCCACCATCTCTGAGGTACTCTTTTCTCCTGTTCTGAAAAGACTTTTTTCCTTATTTGTTGTGACACCTCTTATTGGTATGCAAGCTATTAGAAAACCAAAACATTTAAGCTAGTTTAAGGTTGTAGTAACTCAACCTTTTTTTGGCAAATCCTAAAAAGCTACTCATTGCTACATCTATAAAATACACAATGCATTATAAATCATGTAGCCAAACTTCGTTTAATTTGACAACTCGTCATGAAAAATGGCTTCACATGTAAACTAGGCAAAATAAAAATATCCAACTATCCAGGCCACCACACCAACTTAGAATGCATGCGTGCATATAGCCATCACAAAAAATTATCATGAGCAAGAAAAGATAAAAAATGATGGCACACAAAATAAAATGAAAATGAAAACAAATTGTCGAATGCAACAACACACCAACAAGTTAACCACAAGAT
>NC_041392.1:530535689-530552925 GCF_002162155.2 Triticum dicoccoides
GGGGGGCTCATACCTTGAAATTCAAGCTTTATACAACATCTCCAAAGAAGGAAACAACATATATACAGCGTCCTAGTCAAATCCAGCCGATGAAGGTAAGATGGAAGGGTTCCACAATATATAATTTTGTAATCTTTTTATCCCACCTGAATTACCATCTATCTAATTATAGGTAGCAACTTTTTTTCCCGAAACTCATAAGCAAAATAGGTGTTCGACGATATTATATTATAAGAAGGAAGTTAACCAGTTAATTCGAGAAAAAGGAGGGAAAAAACCGCACAGCGGACACCTTACCTAAATAATCTCTTGCCCACAGATGAGACAACACAAACAATCACAAAACACAGACGCACGCTACCGAAAGTCTGCGCTCCAGTTAGAAAAAAGATGCACCAGTAATTACCTACACATGGAAGCTAGAAAGATATCACATATCACCATTACAGAAATTCTCCTGTGCCGCACTTCGCAAAGCACACCCACATTACGAGAGACAATCGACGACGTCGACACAAAAACCTCAAACATGATGGGTCTTGAGTGGGGTTTGAACGCGAGGTGTCGACCCCTCATTGGACGACTCATCAAAATATCTGCCAAGTTATTGAGCCCAACGGTCAAGCAGTTTCCTGTGTGGAAAAGAAGGCCTCACAAGTCAATCTCGAAGAATTATCACCACCAAAGAAAGCTAGGTTTTCACATTAATAACAATCAACGAAAGCATGGCAGTAACATAAAACCATTACTGAGACAGGGAGCCACTAGTGTGACTTGCATTGTTTGTGCCCATCGATGACGACGACAAGTAGCAGCCAGGGCCAATTATTTCTCCCTAACATCTTTTTTCCTTTGGTGATGTCGACATGCATATGGTGTTGGAGTTGCTTTGTTAGTTTCTATTGCATTTTAGCTTGCTTTAGAGTCTTATCGACTGGTCACTGTATGTATATGCATGTGGGCCCCTTTAGCCAACGTCCGTGCATCAGCATCAAACTTAAAAGTGCATTATGTACATGGAGTACGTTTGTGGTGTACGTGGTAGCGAGCTAGCTACGTGTGCTTGCTTGATCAAAGAAGGCAAGGGCTACCTTTCTTTCTTTAATCTGTGCGGACCAAGGAGGCGAACGTGTCGGGGGCAATTGTTGCTTAGTGATTGGTTTAGCTCGCTCGCTCCCATGACCATGGGCAGCGTCTACCACCAACGATGTCTCATTCTTGCTACGCATGTCTCTCGGATTTCATGGCTGGCCTAGAGGCCAGGGATGATGACGGAAAGTCATCTTCTGCTCCCGAGCTCATTTGAGCCCGGGATGAATAATAAAATTCCAAAAATAAACAAAAATATTCATAAAATTCTGAATTTTTTTGACACAAACATTGACAAAAGTTCTTAGTACCCCAAAATATTTTCAAAAAAAATAACACTTCCAAAGCATCAATTTTTTTCTGTGACTTCCACGAATGTTATTTTGTGATGAAATTTATGAGAACTGAGAACTTTTGTCAATGTTTGCACCACAAAATCAGAATTTTTTGAATTTATTTATTTATTTTTGGATTTACTGTTCATCCAAACTCATTTGTGCTCGGGCTAAAAAACACCACATCTGGATGATGATGCCACCCCATGAAAGAATGCATCAGCAACCACACCACACAAATTAATTTTGAAACTTCAGTTACGACTAGAAAAAAATTATCCGCTTGCTATGAATGCTAGTCGCTAGGAAAAAGTTTCAGCGGCCCCCAACGTTGTCCTCCCTGAACGACTCAACATCTCTTCCTTCCCACCGCTTTCTCGCTGTTGTCGGGCGAAGCCCGCACAGTGGACAAGGGTGGTGGAGGTTGGTCGCATGGCGGCGCTCTTGTCAATGACCAGTGGGGTGGCTTCCCGAGCCCCTTCCTCCACCGGGTCTTGGGCTTCCCCCATAGACTCTCCTCCTTTGCCATCATCGTCAGCTTGCCTGAGGTGGTAGCAAATCTCTTGCTCTAGTGGGCAGCAACTTGAGGCAAAGGGTATGACTGTGCAGCAACAACAACAAATAACATTTTCTGCGAGGCATGTGGTCTCTGTTGGCGAGGTGTTGCTGGCAACGATCATGTATACAGGTACGTGGGCAACAACAGTGGCTTTCTGTGTCCTATGAGGTGGTCATCCGGTCGGGCACTGGTGTTGTTGTGGTCCTGTGCTGCTAGGTGGTTGTCGCGACCAACCAGAGGGTCTTGGATCTTTGTATCCGACTACAAGAACGAGTGTGTCTTGCCAAAAAAAGTTGTCGGCACCAACGAGGACGCTACAGAGCTGCCAGAGCGTCCTAGCTGGGATTTTGGCGATGCTGGCGACCTTCATTCCTTGTAAATATTCATCGTAGTTGTGGAGACCTTCACTGTTCAGAGCCATTGGTGGTGACCAACTCTTGTGGCAGCTTGTCTGCCTGGTTGTGCGGCATGCTCTTCACTTGTGTGGCATTTCACGTCAAGACCGTGTTACGCAAGTAGCTGCGGAGATCGTGGAAAATGGTTGGCGACATCACATGCCGACTTTGATTTGGCGGCGCTTCTTGAGTGCCCGGTCTCAAGGTCCGGAGTGAAAACCCTATGCCTAATCGTAGTAGGTTATATGACGATGGCCTTGTGCCATTACCTTGTTAAAGGCATGCGTCCAGACTTGATCTTCGGGGTGGAAAACCAGAATCTAGCCTTCATTGGTTGGATCCGATGACAACGTTGCTTGAACGACGTTCTGTCCCAGAGGCTTTGCCACGGGGAACATTTTTCATTGTCATTGTGATGTCATGAAATGGTTGGTGCAGATGGTCGTTGTTGTGGTTCATGGGTCATTGTCCGATCATTTTTGAAGAAAAAAAAATCTTCCTCTACTAAGGCATACTCTCGGTTTTGTATGACTCCACTCTTTATCTGTGTGGTTTTTGTATGTGTTGATGTTGGATGTGTCCATCGTAGTCATGCAGTGACAACGTGTTTAGTCATTGAATTTGTATCCCCTTGATTCTTCATTTTAAGTTAACAAAACCCAACATTTATATTAAAAAAATGCTAGCGGATAATAGTTACTAACTTGAATTGAGCTGTGAATTGGTTCCATTAGCAGTTCAACGGGATCAGTCAGCCAGCAGCCAGTCGGTGGAGGTACTTTAATTTGCTGCTTTTAGTGGCTGGTGATTGGTCTCAATCCAAAACCCCAATGCAGCCCATCAGGATTGCTCGCAACTGCCAAGAGAAAAAGGCGGGCGCACACTGCGAGTCCCACAAGGGGACACGCCTAGCGCTCTAGCTTAGCCACAGGAAGATCAGATCAGCCTCTCGGTCTCGGGTAGCAACAGTTCCTTGATGCCTTACTCACTAAGCAATAGCCAATAGGGGAGTAGTAGCCACCTGATCAGCCTGGCCACAACAGTGTGCTGGTTTGGTGTCAAGTTGCTGTTGCTGCGTCGTAGGGTATGATTGATTGGCTTGGCAGCGTGCGTTGTGTTGCACAAAATTGGGAAAGTGGTCTTGTTTTTGTACCCTTCCAAATTAAAGACATTTTTCTATGGACTGTACTCTATGGTACACAGTAGTACCACGGCACTCGTTGAAATCCCATTGATTTTTCTAAGGGTTGTTGGTTCCAGCCATGGTTTTCACGTCTAATTAGATGTCATAGTTTCTTAAGCGTGACTTTGAATTTTTTTTAATTCGCTATGGTACAGTAGTACCACGGTACTCGTTCAAACCCCATTGATTTTTCTAAGGGTTGTTGGTTCGGTTGTCATGGAAATTCACTTTGGCACATGGGAGCATATGCTCCTGCCATTAAAGCAAACATTTCAAATTGAAAAATCCGAACAAAATATTGTTGTGTACATCTCGATATTCTATGTGCATATGCCAAGTTTCATGGAAAACCGGCATTTTGTGTTGCTTGCGTAAAAAGATAAAAAAATGTCTCGTGAAAAGCTCTTTTTAACACTCATTTTTTATTTTCTACAGGCACAAAAAAATGTCATTTTTCGCAAAACGACTTTGTGAGCACATAGAATGTTGAGATGTATGCGTGAAACATTTTATTAGAATTTTGTGACATTTTAAAATATTTTAAAAATGCATTTTAAAAACCAGGAGCACATGCTCCTGGGTGCCAAAACGCCACTCTCGGTTGGAAGTTCATATTTACGCATCTAGTGCTTGAATCCTCGCTCTCGTAATCCAAAGGTCGAGTGAAATACTCAAATTTTCTGGTCTGTTGTTTAATTTGGAAAAAATTGTGAGTGACTTTTCAATGTTCGGTGCACAAATGAAATGTTCATAATTAAAGTCATTTGCATAGGCATTTGCTATATTTGAACTATGCTGGATGAAGTCGTCATCCCCCCATACAACTCCATCATCCCATAAAGAATTACTTCTTTGTGCTAGTTGAATTTAGAAGCCGTACTGAAGTATACCATAGGTGCACGCACAACGGCATCACACCTCCGTACTCACGCAGCCCATACTGAAGAACGGAGTGGCGGAATTTCTAGAGATTAATGAATCACCACATGCATCTCGTGTTGCTAAATTGCCTCTCCGACTGAGTAAATTCTCTCATAATGAGGCACACAAGGCATCAGACCAGAGGCTTGATTAGTGGGCTAGGGTATAACCACCGTCACAACCATCCTACCACACATGTTGATTCTCTTGAAATAACTTTTCCACCTAAGCACTTCTGTAAATTATATCATTAAGGCGTCTGTAAGTTTTTATACCCATGATGATAAAGAGTCATCGATAAATTGAAAGGTACTGCACCAGGAGCATAAACTCCTGGTTGTTTTTCATTCAAATGTCGAAACAAGAAGGGGAAATTTAATATCAATATGTTTGAGGATCTTATGTGCATTACCTATCTGGAGATTATGAGTAGGGATATATGGGTAGATTTCTCATCCAAGAAAAGAAATATTTTTAACAGTTTTGCTAAAGCACATCTAGATGTGCCATAGACACACCCTATTTTTTATTCAATTTTATGGACAAAGTTTAGACAATGCTTTAACCATTATCACTATTACTATGTACCTAATATTTAAAGATACTTATGAACTCTTAACTGCTCCAAGCTTTCAGTTTATATACCTCGGTGTTTTTTTTCATGTCCTCGCTCATGAGCTGTGTCTAAACAATTCAAACAACAATTTTATGTTATGATGAATTGTGTGCTTCTGATATTTCTGGGTTAAGATATATAAACATTTCTTGAGGAGCATGCATGACTACATGATATTTTAACAGAAGTCATCAATGTAAAACTTTGTACAAATGAAATAAGCACTTTCAATTTCAATAAAATTATTTATGGTTTATTTTTTATTTCATGTTAGTTGAACGTGCTTTCATGATTTACCAGAGTTTGCACCTCGTGCAAGTTTTAGTGCTTAATTTTGGATATACGGGATTTATTTTTTGGCCAGGCTGCAACAATAATATTTTCCTCATGAGACTTTATTGGCTCTTTTTTTTTGCGAATGAGACTTTATTGGCTTACAGATGATTAGAACTGATTGCATGTAAACAATTTCATATTTGTTCGAGCTTTTGCATGAACCACCTTAGTTTCATGCTAAGAAGGGTATAATAATACATTGGACAAAGATTAGAAGGAGAGGATATACTAGACAAAAGAGAAAAAAGATCGATCGATGGGTACGGAGATAATCAGTTTTCAACTAAAACAACTCGATTGAGCACAGTTAATCTCATCTAGTTGTAGATGCTTCAGACTGTATGGTCTACTCTAAGAGCGTGTTTGGTTGTGCTGCCGAAAAATCCTTTGTGAGTTGTGAGTTGTGAGAAAGCTGTTGTGAGGGTTCGGTCATAGGACGCTGACATCTATCGATCTCACTGGAAACTAAGCATTATCCGAAGAAAAGAGGAAAAGAATAATGACAATTTTTACGGCCGATGGTCATTTATGTTCAACACTATTATCGAAAGCTTGGACCTCAGAGAGATTGAACTCTTGGGTAGGAAATTCACTTGGGCTAATTCGTTACCGGTTCCGACATTTGAGAAACTTGACCGTGTTCTAGCAAGTGTCGAATGGGAGCAGAAGTTTCCTTTGGTAACTGTGCAGGCATTGACACGAGGTGTCTTGGATCATACACCGTTACTAGTCGACTCCGGAGTTCAAACTTTTGTGGGCAACAAGAACATTTTCTCGTTTGAACTTGCCTGGTTTGGAAGAGAAGGGTTCCTTGAGTTGTTAGCTCGGGAGTGGGCTAATGACTCAGGAGGAAGGACGCCTATCGAGCGATGGCAATGCAAGATTCGTCATTTCCGAAGGTTCCTTCGTGGTTGGGCTAAGCACACGCATGGAATTTATAAGGCGGAGAAGAAGAGACTTCTTCTACTTATTCAAAACCTTGAAGTTAAAGCAGAAACTTCTATCTTGGATTCCAATGAGTTGGAAACAAAGATAGAGGCGGAGATGCAACTTAAAAAGCTTCTTCGCGAGAAGGAATTGAAGTGGGCGTTGCGAGCTAAGGTTCACAAAATAGTAGAAGGCGAGGATAATACTCAATTCTTTCATATGATTGCTAATGGGAAGCATCGTAAAAAGAGAATTTTCCAACTAGAACAAGACGAAGGGACGATAGTTGGTCAAGAAAATCTAAAAGTTTACATTACCAATTATTATAAGCAGTTGTTTGGTCCCCCGGAAGAGACTTTTGTGTCGTTAGATGAGTCTAGGGTTGAGGATGTTCCTCAACTTGATACTGCCGAGAATGAGCTCCTGACTGCTCCTTTCTCGGAGAAAGAGGTGTTTGAGGCCATTGCACAAATGGAGAATAATAAGGCTCCAGGACCGGATGGGTTTCCGGCGGAGTTCTAGAAAAAGTGCTGGCATTTTATCAAGGGAGATTTGATGCCCATGTTTCAGGAGTTTTTTGAGGGGCAGCTTCAGTTGTTTAAGCTGAATTTTGGGACGATAACTCTTCTTCCTAAGAAGACAGAGGTTGTTCGCATTGAGCAGTTCAGGCCTATATGTCTGCTTAATGTGAGTTTCAAAATCTTCACCAAGGTCGGGACGAACAGACTTACACAGATTGCACACTATGTTGTTCATCCGTCCCAGACTGCTTTCATGCCTGATAGAAACATCCTTGAAGGGGTTGTTGTCTTGCATGAAACGCTCCATGAGATCCACTCAAAAAAACTTGATGGCGTAGTTTTTAAAGTGGATTTTGAAAAAGCATATGATAAAGTTAAATGGCCTTTCCTTCAACAAGCTTTGCGTATGAAAGGTTTTGATCCGGCCTGGAGAAACCAGATTGATTCCTTTACGCAAAAAGGTAGTATCGGGATTAAGGTGAATGACGACATAGGACACTATTTCCAAACACACAAGGGGCTAAGGCAAGCAGACCCTATGTCACCGATCCTGTTTAACATAGTGGCTGATATGCTAACTATTTTAATAGGTCGGGCAAAGGATGCAGGGCAGGTAGGTGGCCTGGTTCCACATCTAGTTGACGGCGGGATTTCCATTCTTCAGTATGCTGATGATACTATCATCTTTATGGAGCACGACTTGGCGAAAGCAAGAAACATGAATCTGCTGTTATGCTTATTTGAACAATTGTCTGGGCTCAAAATCAACTTCCACAAGAGCGAATTGTTTTGCTTTGGAAGAGCAAATGAGGACCAGGAGACGTATCAACAATTGTTCGGATGTGAATTGGGCTCATTACCATTTAGGTACTTAGGTATACCCATTCATCATCATAAGCTGACTAACATTGAGTGGAAATGCATCGAGGATCGTTTTGAAAAGAAACTGAGCTGTTGGAAAGGGAAGCTCATGTCATACGGAGGACGATTGATTCTGATTAATTCGGTCCTTACCAGTATGCCTATGTTTCTCTTATCCTTTTTCCTGGTTCCGGTGGGCGTCAGGAAAAGGTTAGATTTCTATCGATCTCGATTCTTTTGGCAGAATGATGAGCTTAAACGAAAGTATAGGCTTGCTAAGTGGGATATTATCTGTAGGCCGAAGGACCAAGGAGGTCTAGGTATTGAAAATCTGGAAGTCAAAAACATATGTCTCCTTAGCAAGTGGCTATTTAAGCTGTCATCTGAGACGGAGGCTACTTGGGCACAGATTTTGCGTAATAAGTATCTTTATGCTAAAACCTTGGCTCAGGTGAATGTGAGGCCTTCCGACTCACCATTTTGGAAGGGTTTGATGAGAGTTAAACACCTCTTTTTCAACAAGACAAAATTTATTGTCGGGAATGGTGCCACTACGAGGTTTTGGGAGGATACGTGGCTTGGGGAGACCCCCCTTGCACTTCAATATCCTACTTTGTACAACATTATCCGACGTAGAGAAGCCTACGTTGCAAATGTTTTACAATCCGCTCCCTTCAATATTAGTTTTCGACGGACGCTAGTTGGAAATCGTTGGGAGGCCTGGCTCCATCTTGTTAGACGTTTAATGGAAGTCCGGCTGTCCCAGCAGTCAGATCAGCTGCATTGGAAACTTATTAAGAAGGTGTGTTCTCGGTCAAATCAATGTATCTTGATGTCATTAACTCTAGCGTCATCCCTACCACGATACACGTTTGGAAAGTTAAGGTACCCTTACGAATCAAAGTGTTTATGTGGTTTGTGCATAAACAAGTCATTTTGACTAAGGATAACCTTGCAAAACGCAACTGGGTGGGCTCGTCTAGATGTAGCTTTTGTGATCATAACGAAAACATCAAACACCTCTTTCTCGATTGTCCGTTGGCTAAGATTCTGTGGCGGTCGATTCATATTGCGTTTAATATTAATCAGCCCACCTCTATCAACATGTTATTTGGAACATGGCTTGATGGGGTTGATTCTGATACTGCAAGACACATTCGGGTTGGCGTTTATACTTTATTTTGGGAAGTATGGAACTGTAGAAATGATTTAGTCTTTAACAGATCAACAAACATTCACTTTTTGCAGGTTATCTTCAGGGCCACGGCGTTCATCCGTATGTGTCACTACTCACTCCGACGGAGGCCAGGGAGCGTTTGGTTACTGCGTCTACCCGATGGGAGATGGTAGCTCGGGATATTTTCAACCGGTTTGGATGGCGGTCATGTAATAGGATAGACATGTTGTGCTCCTATTGTATTTTGCCAGCCGGTTGTGGCTTTGGGTCTTACCTCTTTTGAGCTTTTGTTTATATTTGCACTACGACCTTTCGAGACTTTGTTACTAGATTATCCTTTTAATAATATGAGCCGTATGCATTTTTCTGATGCAGAGGCTGGGGTACACCCCCTTTTCAAAAAAAAAAAAACTAAGCAGTGTACTATACTGGTCCAAAGCAATTAACTGAGATTGAGATATCAGATATCCTCGGATGTTTGACAGGTCGACCGATTCTCCAAAACCAATACGCGAACAACTGAAGAAATTCGGCACTCTGTATTTTTCTATTATTGATTAATGAAAATATCGTAGAACGATTGTTCTATGGTTTTCGCTTCAAAAGAAAATAAAATTGGACAGTCGCTCTACTGTTGTCGCTGTGTTGTGGTACTGGCACCGCCTTACGATAACAAAATCAGCAACAATCAATCTGACTGAAGCACTGAGCCATCCTTGTTTGAATTCGATGAACGACAAGTACAAAGCCACAAACTCGATCTGCTAGTCTACCATACACAGCGCATATACATGGCAGGTTGTGCAATCTTGTTACCTACTAGTAGTCGTGAACTAGTGATATAGTACATGCATATGGATCTACAGCAACTGATCAAACACGAAAAATCTCACAGCTAGCTCCAAGAAACTTATTAGAGTGATAGTAAGTGAGCTCTCTACGTACAAACATGCTTGGTCTATGCACAAGATCACAACCATATATGTACTGGAGCAGGCAGGTTCACACTTCACACTTGGAACGGAAAGATGCATGCGCGCGGGAAGTAGCTAACACCTATATGCATGGACGTTTCGATCGGCACGTAGGCGAGTGTAGCTCCTAGTACGCGACGCCGGCGGCCCGACCCGCGTAGCCGTACTCCGGGGTGGCGGCGGCGAGGTTCTGCTGCCTGCGCAGTTGGTCGTAGAACTTCTTGATGAACTCGTCCGCCTCCTGATCCACCAGCCCGCCCTCCAGATCCGCCGCGTCGTCCCTCAGCGGGAACGGCGAGTCGGTGATCCGCAGCTGCCTCACCGGCGCCGGGCTGCGGCCGAAGCTCGACCACAGCGCGGGGGACGGCGTCGCCACCACGGCGGGGGGCGCCGCACCGCCGTCGCCGACGACCTCGTTCAGCAGCTGCTCGTCGTTGAGGACCTCGAAGACCTTGGCAATGTCGGCCGCGTCGTAGTTGTACCACCCTGGCTCCGCGCCGTTGGCGCCGCGGTGGGTGCGGCGGTTGTTGCGGCGGCGGCGCTTGGCGGGGATGAGTTGTACGGGCGGGTAGGACGGGGTGTTGCTGCAGCTGAACTCCACCTCGCGGCCGGCGCCGCGCGGGCCATAGACGGCGAGCGCGGGGTCGAGGGTGCGGCGCGACAACGACGCCGGCGGAGGTGCCTCCGCGGCCGACCTGGAGGCGGCCTGGTCGTGGTGGCCGTGGGCGCTCATGAGCCTGCTGAGGGCCTTGCCGGCGATCTTGCCGCGGTGGAGGAGGAGCTGGAGGTCCATGGACAGCTTCCGCTTGGACATGCCCTTGCGGAGCATGAACAGCACGGCGCGCACCACGTGCCACAGCCTCCGCGGCGCCATGTTCGGCTCCATCGCTGTCTGTGTGGAAGCACCGACTGAGGAGTGAGAGAGGATTCTTGTCTTCGTTGGGAATGCTTTGCTGCTGTGGGGTTTTAGCACGAGTTGAGGAGGGTGCAGTGGAGGGGCTATTTAAAGGGAGGTAATAATGGAAGAGAAATGGCTAATGGAGTTTATTTTGCGATATTTTAATCAGTGGTGGGAGCTTCGTGTTTGCAGTTGCTTTTGGCTGAATTGCTTGCTGCAAGCTGCTGCTTGGACAAGAACGGGTCACTTGGATTCCTCACTCACTCCTGTCAAGAAAGAGCTCACTTACACGCCCCAAAAGGCCAATTCACCACAATCTTTTTCGGAAACCTATGTTAACATTGTAGGTGCACACATAAAAATTACGCAACCTCTACTGAAGACCAGATTTACGAAGCTTCGGGGGTTGACGAAGTAACCACACACACACTTAACTATCGAGGGACTGTGTATAATTATAACAATCCGACGGATCTTAAAGCCGACCTGGCCAAATATTTTGATTAGAGATTTTAAACCTATTATTTTCAAAGTGAACATACTCTTAGTAATACATGGACCTTAATGTAACTTTATTCTTTTTTGGGCCGAACTTTGGGCTGATAATTGGGTGATCTTCGTCTCCCTTCTGTCGATGTCTCGTTGTAATTGCCTCCCCACAACCTTGTGATATTGCTCCACCCTAGGACCTAAGTTGTCTACCCTGCTTCAAATTAGCAATTCTAACCATTTTTTGTCGTGTTATAGCCACAAACTCAACACCCTACCATCTATGGGATCCTGCTATTTCATTGTTTCTGACGACTTGGCACACAAAGACATCTATTTTGGTATATTCACAATCAGATTTTTTTATTTTTTAAATGCATTTGACGCCAACCGGCAACATTAGTGAACTAAGAGGTGAAAGTGTCGGCAAAGAAGACGAAGAAGCAGAAAGAGGAGACTGACAATGGGAGGCAAAAACTCTCCCATACGCACCATGCAGACTTGAAATGAAGTCATTCGGACCCCCTTCTAGCTACCACATAGGGCCTTTCCTCATTTGGAAGGACGCCTAAAATGGGCTCTACCCTAACACTCTTAGGAGGAAAGTGGCTGCCCACAAAATATGGGGGAGCCCGAGTAATCCACAACTATAAGATCAAGTTTAGGAGAAGTTCAGGTCATCCATTAGCAGGAGATCAAGGTCGTGAGGGTTCATACTAAGGGGGCCAGGCAGCAAATAGCCCGAGGACACAAGGAACTGGGGCATCTTCTACTTGGACAACTAAGACGACAACGTCGAAAAATGATACGTCAATTTTGCACTACTATATCTTATTATAAAATGCTCATAATTATTCATGTTTTGCATTTATCACACCGTTATTATATCTTTTTCCTCTTAATTTGCTTGTCGCAACGGAGGAGGGGCAACTGGCCAAAAAATTGCAAAAAGGCACCAAAATGAAATCCGTTGGAGCAAATGAATAACTCAGAAAAATAGCAAAATTTAGAATGCCAGTTTTATATGGGAAGAGAGCCACGGAGCCAGACTTGGGACAGGAGGCCCCTTGTGGGGCCCACACGCGCTGGCCACGCCAAGAGGGCATGTGGGGCCCACATGCCATGTCTCTAATGTTGCATGGTAGCACCGGTCCCATTTTACCCTAAAATTGACAGAAATATTTATCGAGGATTTTTTGCCACCATCTTTAACAGAGAGGTGAGCTTTTCTCTCCCCAAAGGCTGATTTGTCGGGATCCTTCCTCTACGGGTGGGGGAAATTGAAGCCAATGACATCACTAGCACTCTGATCATCGCAGGGATCATCGTCACCAACTCCATCTTCACCAACACCATCATCATCACCACCTCCATCGCCATCCTAGTTTCAATCTATGAATCATTACCTCAGATTTCTTGTTGAGATCACTTCCTGGTGTTGATTACTTATCTACAGTCGATGCTTAGTGATTATTTGGTAAAAGATTTGCGTGTCTAGATAGTTATCCATATATCTTTACCACACTGATCATGATCAATATGATGTGTTGGGAGTAGTCATTGAATTCTCGAGGATCCGGGAGAATCCCAATTGTTAGTGACCATGTAAAATTGTGTAAAGTTTGATGTCTTGTTATTACATTGTGCTACAATTCTCTTGTGGTGGTGTGTGAATATTGACTGTATGTCACATCACCTATAAGGGCCTACATGAGAGAATTTTGTGGTTATTTTGTTTATGATAAGTCGTAGTAACAGATATTACTGATCCCTAGGGTTGTGAACTATTGCATGAGGAATTGATGGCACCCTAGGTTTGATCACTATGGTTAGATGTAATCTTAATTATCAGTTTTTTATTTGCATATATTTTCATAGAGGATATAATAATAAGTATGTATTTTGTCCAAGAAAGGGTTGTACATAAGCATAGGCTTCACCTCACAAAAAATTATCAAGACAATGAACTCTAATGTTAATTACATTACGTGGAAACAATTTGGTGAAATCCCGCTACCCTCGAGAACGATTTGCGAAACACCATCAATAAAATGAGATTACGTCCCACTGTCATACAACTCCACATACGTTACTATATCAATGTCCTGACACTTTGCGAAACACCATCGACATAGACCTTGTTGGAGTGGTTAGGATGGTGAGACAGAGTCACTAATGATGCAACGGTGCCACCAACAATTCAACAGAGTAATTCAACCTTGTTGAAGTGGTTATAGTCACAAGCAAAACCATGTGAGATCAGCTAGCTAGGACGGACCTACGGGTGGGGAGGGGGCAGAGTAGGGGGAAGGGTGAATGAGAAGGCTTGGTATAGGTGTCCACCTGCTAGGTGGAGTCAATGGCGATGACAATAACTATGGTAAGGTTGGTTTGGGAGGTGGAGGGAAGAAGAATAGTAGATGGTCTTTAAAGACCATGTAAGATGTAGATTCGTGGCCAAGTACACCGCCTCATTTTTCTTCTCTCGTCTTCTCGTGTATTTCTCTATGTTGTCTAAAATACACATGTCGATTGCTAAATAATTACATTGGTCAAAAGTTACATGTTCCTTACAGTGAAATAGATCCACCGGTTAGTTAGTCAAGCATAACTCGGATATCTATAGATATATGCTATTGTAAACTCCCACTCTTCTTAAATATAATGTCATGCGCTAACATTTGATCCTCAAAATTGTATTTGTTTAGTTACCACAACTTGCAACATTTCTCAAAACAACATTTTTTGTGGCATTTTAATTATTTCCCTTTTTTCTACATCAATATAAAGAAGAAAAGGCGTAGAATAGCCAATTTTGTGCGGCTATTAGTCATTTTCTTCTATGTTCATACAATTCTTTTTTGGTGGGTTCAGATTTTGCGGAGAAAAAACTAATGTATTAGTCATTTATATTTGAAGCTTATAACATACCAGTTAACTATGTTGGCCAGTAACTCAGGCCTAGCGGCAAAGAATGTGAATAACCGCTTCCTCTCAGTCTGGTGTTTGACTCACATGTTCTAAGTGTGAAATCTAGATCCTCAAAATATTTTTTTTGTACTCGACGTCGAAATTTTGCCATATTCCGTTTACATTAGTGGAGTACCCAGTTTGTTTTGAAAAATAAATCCTAAATCTCAGTTCAGATGTTATGCACGCTTTCACCATTTCTTTAAGGACGATAATGTTGTTGAACAATTTTGCTTTCTCAAAATTAAAATCAAATAATATTTAAAGGAATCTCCACAAAAATTCAATATAGTTACATTTGTTCATTTTTAAGAAAAATATTAAAATAATACACAAGAAAATTTTAAATGGTTGAGCACACCCCAAAATCTTATTAATGTTTACATAAATTTCACATAGTTTTCATACACATTTCTCAATGGGCATGTGTTTCACATTCGTTTTGTTAAAGTTTCCCATGATCATCCAACTAAAAATCAAAACCACTATAGACTCCCCTATAACCCATATGAAATTTTGATGAAACCATGAAACAACATTGAAACCTATTACAGAACGTATGTATATAAAATTGAGGTCCTAGATTATGAATTAGGTGTCGTCAGGTCTACTAGTGTACGACGAACACATTTATTTCTCCCCCTCCTTTTCTCTCTCCTCATCTTCCTCCTTGAGAGTCGCCGCCTCTAGCCTGACTCCTTTGCCTTCTCCTCTGGTGGTGAGGCATGAGCGAGCATAAGAAAGGTAACTAGGTCTATGTAGTCTCATGTAGATAAACTATTAGGTGTATGACTAGGTCTAGGTGTCCTACTTGAAGGTGATTTGTGTTATGCCATTGCATATCTCTGCTCTAGCATCTTTGAGCGGTGTCTGAAAATTGTTGGCTCTCTCCTGCAATAGCCTTCCATGGTGGAAGGTGAAGGTGGCTCGAGGATCCGGCAAGATCTCCCCCAATAAGCTCGGTTTTCTCGTAGATTGGATTGATGCAGCCCCTTATCTTCCCTCTCTTCACTGCCATCTAGGTAGATGGAGATGGGGCTTGGCTTTGCGATCTTTCTTCCTTGATCTATTGTGCTGAGTGAAGTGGTCGTTGGCTTTGATGTGCTTTGTTGGAGAATATAGCATGCAATTTCAAAAAAAAATCCTACGATCATGCAAGATCTATCTATGAGATGCATAGCAACGAGAGGAGGAGAGTGTGTCCACGTACCCTCGTAGACCGAAAGCGAAAGCGTTAGGTTAACGCGATTGATGCAGTCGGACATCTTCATGATCCAACCGATCTTAGTACCAAACGTACGACACCTCCGTCTTCAGCACACATTCAGCTCGATGACCTCCCTCGAACTCTTGATCCAGCAGAGGATCGAGGGAGAGTTCCATCAGCACGGCGGCGTGGTGACGGTGATAGTGATGTGATCCGCGCAGGGCTTCGCCTAGGCACTACGACGCTATGAACGGAGGAGTAAACTATGGAGAGGGGCACCTACACGGCTAAGAGAGCAATTGATGTGCCTTTGGGCTTGTAACGCCCCAAGACCGGAGCTTCAGATACCTTCCTTGGGTTCCGAGTTTCGTTGGTGTTTTGTTTGGTTCGTTGCATTCATCATTGCATCATGTCATCATGCAACCCGTTTTAAAAACTCAACTAAATTAAATGGCATGGATCTCCGATTCCATTTAAATCGAGGGAAGAGTGACTTCTCTTTATAACATATCCTTCCGATAGTAGGGAGCTATATTAAATATTTCTTTAATTCGAAATTCACCATAACACACTTGCAAAATCCCAATGCCTTTGTTATCACAACTCTTGGTCTCTAACTTTGCCAAATATCCTTTCTTCATTTTCCGGAGCTCCACCTAAATTCTCAACATTTTTGGACACTCCTAAAACCTCATCCCAGTTCAAACCCATTTGAATTAAATTCAAATGAGTTTGAATTCTTTTGTTTGATCTGGCTTTTTCTATTTTTCTCGGAACGAGCATATTTTTGTGAGTTCGGGAAAATTAGCTCCATGCGCAAAATCCTTCCCTAACCCTCCTTTTCTTTTCCTCTCTCTATTTTTCTTTTCTGCTAAAGAGATAAGCTCTAAAGAGAGAGAGGGAGAAGAGAGTCCAGGCCCATCCTTTCCACAGCCCAACCAGCCGCCGGCCTCCCTAAGGCGAATCTCTCCCTCTACTGGGCCGGCCTCCTAAGGCCCAATAGTGCACGATCCCTTCTAACCTAGCGAGCCTCTCGCTCGATCGCTCTCTCCCTCCCGCAGCGCCGCACTCGCACCAACGCCCGCTGCCACTCGCTCGATCTGAGCGCCCCAGCACCAACGAGCACCGCCGCCTTGCGCCGCCCTCTCGCCTCCCGCCTCCTTCATCTCCTGCGTGCCCACGCCGCCGCCCATCCATGGCCGTTGCGCAACCCCGACGCCCGCGCACCCCTGCAGCCTCGCCTTCGGCCGCGCAGTCCCAACCGAAGCCGCCGCTACCGTTCAGGTCGACCAGCGCCGGCCTCGACCTTCTCCCTTGCCCTCGGCTCGCGCCTCCTTCCTCGCCCTGGATGTTGCAGGGAGCTCAAGCCCCGCAGTTGGTCGCCCGCAACCTCCTCCTCCTGGCTCTGCTCCGGCCCTCCATCGCCTCTGCCGCGCCTCCCTTTGCTTCTTCTGCTGCAGTGCGCGGCCACCGCGAGTTCCCCTTCCCTCATCTCGCGCCAACAAACCCGGCCATCTTTGTCTCATGTACGAGCCCGAGACGCATGCTGCACGTCCACATCCTGATCGGCCTCCCCTTCCTTTTGCCTTCCCCTGCTCGCCTTCAAACTTTGGCCGCCGGATCCATGGTAGCCGCCGTGGGCTCATCGCCATGCTGCTGCTCTGCCTTTGCAGTCGGCCCCTGCAACCTTTGCCTGCTCTGAACTTCCTGTACGAGGCCTCCACCATGCGTGTGCGTCCAGCGCCCCGTGTGTCTTCGTTGTTGTGTGAGCACGGGAT
>NC_041392.1:530553467-530582829 GCF_002162155.2 Triticum dicoccoides
AAGTTCCACCACCGACGACCATTTTGGATACGCTAAGACCCGGACCATCAAGTACCACGACGTCCGTCGATCGCCAAGTACCCCTTCGGATACGCAAGTCCCTCGAAGGTCCATCGATGCCTAGTACGACTACAGGACCGGAACGTAGTACCACGATGACCGTTGACATGTACCACTACACCGCACCGAAGTCCTGGATATTGCCAAGTACCACTTCGGTTCTGGAATGCGACGAGTACCACGACTACCCTCGAGGACATTGGTTCCATCAAGTTCGACTACAACATGTGTACAACTACCGCCGCCATGATTTTCGACAAGACGTCGTGTGCCTCTACTTCCACTACCGTCCCGATGATCACAGATGAACGATAGCACCACTACTTCCACTATGACTGTCGCAAGAACGGGACCGGCAAGTCCGAAGACCCCAAGTACCACGACACCGATGACATGAACATCTACGGAATGTGTACGACTACACGATGTGACGCCAAGTTCGATGACGACCGTGTACCACTACCGCTCCTCGAACATGGACGACTGCTTCCTCTTCGACTCGTGAACCTCTACTTCCACTACGATCCGCGAGTACCACTACTTCCACTACGAACTCGAACCCCTCCGATAACGCACGCTTCGAAGGTATAACCTCGAGGTGACGTCCGTGAACGTATGTTTGCGATGTTTGAGATGCTCGTGTTTTGCACCCTATTCGAATTGTCACTCGTTTCCTTGTCGCCAACTCGTGGGACACCCAGAATCCGGGAGCGCCCCACCATCTTTTGCACGCATCCGCACACTTCTCCTTTGCATCGGTATCTCAATCGAGTTACCGGAACCGGAACGTTGTCGTGGCACCATTTTCGTTATCGTTGCTGTGGCACCCCTTTTGTTTCCGCCACGATGACAAATGCTTCATAATAATGCTCTTGTGAACTTTTAATAATAATTTCATAAACTTGTTCATGGCATCCGCATCATGATAACAACAATTAAAATGTTTAAATTGTTGTTGCACCAAATTGATAAATGCATATGGGGATTTACCGGATTCGTTATTTGTTATGTCCGACCCCATTTAAATTGTTTAGATGGTGTAGTTTTGTTATGCTTCACCTCTTACCATGTTTAACAACATTTAATATTGTTGGGTACATAAACGAGATCGAACTAAATAATTGATGTGGTATTCCGTCAATATGCAACTCGTTGCATATTGAGCTCCACTTAATTTGTAGGATGGTTTGTGCACTTTGCCATGCCATGCATATTTAAACCGGACATGCATCATACTTGATTGTGCATCATGACATGTTTATGTGATGGTTGTTTACTATGTTGTTTGCTCTTTTCCGGTGTTGTTTCTTCGGGTTGGTTCCGGTAACGTTGCGCGTGTGAGGATCTGTTGGCTACGTCCGTTTGTCTTCTTCATGAACTCGTTCTTCTTCCTTGCGGGAACTCACGCAAGATGACCATACCCTCGAAATCATTTCTATCTTTGCTTGCTAGTTGCCCGCTCTTTTGCTATGCCTATGCTGCGATACCTACCACTTGCTTATCATGCCTCCCATATTGTTGAACCAAGCCTCTAACCCACCTTGTCCTAGCAAACCGTTGTTTGGCTATGTTACCGCTTTGCTCAGCCCCTCTTATAGCGTTGTTAGTTGCAGGTGAAGATTGAAGCTTGTTCCATGTTTGGAACATGGATATTCTTGTTGGGATATCACAATATCTCTTATTTAATTAATGCATCTATATACTTGGTAAAGGGTGGAAATCTCGGCCTTATGCCTGGTGTTTTGTTCCACTCTTGCCGCCCTAGTTTCCGTCATATCGGTGTTATGTTCCCGGATTTTGCGTTCCTTACGCGGTTGGGTTATAATGGGAACCCCTTGACAGTTCACCTTGAATAAAACTCCTCCAGCAAGGCCCAACATTGGTTTTACCATTCGCCACCTAGCCTCTTTTTCCCTTGGGTTCTGCAGACTCAAGGGTCATCTTTATTTTAAACCCCCCCGGGTCAGTGCTCCTCTGAGTGTTGGTCCGAAACGGGCAGTCTGCGGGGCCACCTCGGGGCAACTCGAGGGTTGGTTTTACTCGTAGCTTGACCTATCCGGTATGCCATGAGAACGAGATATGTGCAGCTTCTACCGGGATTTGTCGGCGCATCGGGCGGCTTTGCTGGTCTTGTTTTACCATTGTCGAAATGTCTTGTAACCGGGATTCCGAGTCTGATCGGGTCTTCCCGCTAGAAGGAATATCCTTCGTTGACCGTGAGAGCTTGTGATGGGCTAAGTTGGGACACCCCTGCAGGGTTTTGAACTTTCAAAAGTTGTGCCCGCGGTTATGGGCATATGGGAATTTGTTAATGTCCGGTTGTAGAAAACCTGAAGTTGATCTTAATTAAAATACATCAACCGCGTGTGTACCGTGATGGTCTCTTTCCGGCGGAGTCCGGGAAGTGAACACGGTGTTGGAGTTATGTTTGATGTAGGTTGTTCTAGGATCACTTCTTGATCATAGTTGTTCGACCGTGCTTTTGCCTTCTCTTCTCGCTCTCATTTGTGTATGTTAGCCACCATATATGCTAGTCGCTTGCTGCAGCTCCACCTCCTACCTTTACCTTACCCATAAGCTTAAATAGTCTTGATCGTGAGGGTGCGAGATTGCTGAGTCCCCGTGGCTCACAGATACTTCCAAAACCAGCTTGCAGGTGCCGATGAGTCCGTGCCGATGACGCAACCAAGCTCAGGAGGAGCTCGATGAAGATCTTGTCCTTTGTGTTATTTCGTTCTAGTTGATCAGTAGTGGAGCCCAGTTGGGGTCGATCGGGGACCTTGTCGCATTTGGGGTTCTTCTTTTATTTTGGTTCCGTAGTCGGACCTTGATTGTATTTGGATGTTGTAATGATTTATTCATGTAATTGTGTGAAGTGGCGATTGTAAGCCAACTATGTATCTCTTTCCCTTATGTATTACATGGGTTGTGTGAAGATTACCTCACTTGCAACATTGCTTTCAATGCGGTTATGCCTCTAAGTCGTGCTTCGACACGTGGGAGATATAGCCGCATCGAGGGCGTTACAGGGCTGCCCCCCGCCCCCGTATATAAAGGAGGGGAGGAGGAGGCCGGTGATGTCTACTACACAACCTTCTTCTTGTAGACGTTGTTGGGCCTCCAAGTGCAGAGGTTTGTAGGACAGTAGCAAATTTCCCTCAAGTGGATGACCTAAGGTTTATCAATCCATAAGAGGCGTAGGATGAAGATGGTCTCTCTCAAGCAACCCTGCAACCAAATAACAAAGAGTCTCTTGTGTCCCCAACACAGCCAATACAATGGTAAATTGTATAGGTGCACTAGTTCGGCGAAGAGATGGTGATACAAGTGGTATATGGATGGTAGAGAAAGGTTTTTGTAGTCTGAAAATATAAAGACAGCAAGGTAACTAATGATAAAAGTGAGCGTAAACGGTATTGCAATGCGTTGAAACAAGGCCTAGGGTTCATACTTTCACTAGTGCAAGTTCCCTCAACAATAATAACATAATTGGATCACATAACTATCCCTCAACATGCAACAAAGAGTCACTCCAAAGTCACTAATAGCGGAGAACGAACGAAGAGATTATGGTAGGGTACGAAACCACCTCAAATTTATTCTTTCCAATCAATCCGTTGGGCTATTCCTATAAGTGTCACAAACAGCCCTAGAGTTCGTACTAGAATAACACCTTAAGACACAAATCAACCAAAACCCTAATGTCACCTAGATACTCCAATGTCACCTCAAGTATCCATCGGTATGATTATATGATATGCATCACACAGTCTCAGATTCATCTATTCAACCAACACATAGAACCTCAAAGAGTGCCCCAAAGTTTCTACCGGAGAATCACGACGAAAACGTGTGCCAACCCATATGCATAGGTTCATGGGCGGAACCCGCAAGTTGATCACCAAAACATACATATAGTGAATCACATGATATCCCATTGTCACCACAGATACGCACGGCAAGACATACATCAAGTGTTCTCAAATCTTTAAAGACTCAATCCGATAAGATAACTTCAAAGGGGAAACTCAATCCATTACAAGAGAGTAGAGAGGGCAGAAACATCATAAGATCCAACTATAATAGCAAAGCTCGTGATACATCAAGATCTTATCACCTCAAGAACACGAGAGAGAGAGAGAGAGAGAGAGAGATCAAACACATAGCTACTGGTACATACCCTCAGCCCCGAGGGAGAACTACTCCCTCCTCGTCATGGAGAGCACCGGGATGATGAAGATGGCCACCGGAGAGGGATTCCCCCTCCGGCAGGGTGCCGGAACGAGTCTAGATTGGCTTTCGGTGGCTACGGAGGCTTCTGGCGGCGGAACTCCCGATCTATTGTGCTCCTCGATCGTTTTACGGTATATGGGTATATACAGGAGGAAGAAGTACATCAGTGGAGCCACGAGGGGCCCACGAGGGTGGAGGGCGCGCCCCCTGCCTCGTGGCTTCCTCGTTGATCCCCTGACGTGCACTCCAAGTCTGCTGGGTTGCTTCTGTTCCAAAAATAAGTTCCGTGAAGTTTTAGGTCAATTGGACTCCGTTTGATTTTCCTTTTCTGCGATACTCTAAAACAAGGGAAAAACAGAAACTGGCATTGGGCTCTGGGTTAATAGGTTAGTCCCAAAAATCATGTAAAAGTGCATAATAAAGCCCATAAACATCCAAAGTTGATAATATAATAGCATGGAACAATCAAAAATTATAGATACGTTGGAGACGTATCAGCATCCCCAAGCTTAATTCCTGCTCGTCCTGGAGTAGGTAAATGATAAAAACATAATTTTTGATGTGGAATGCTACCTAACATATTTATCCATGTAGTTCTCTTTATTGTGGCAAGAATATTCAGATCCATAAGATTCAAGAAAAAAGTTTAATATTGACATAAAAATAATAATACTTCAAGCATACTAACAAAGTAATCATGTCTTCTCAAAATAACATGGCCAAAGAAAGCTATCCCTACAAAATCATATAGTCTGGCTATGCTCTATCTTCACCACACAAAATATTTAAATCATGCATAACCCTGATGACAAGCCAAGCAATTGTTTCATACTTTTGATGTTCTCAAACTTTTTCAATCTTCACGCAATACATGAGCGTAAGCCATGGACATAGCACTATAGGTGGAATAGAATGGTGGTTCTGGAGAAGACAAAAATGAGAAGATAGTCTCACATCAACTAGGCGTATCAATGGGCTATGGAGATGCCCATCAATAGATACCAATGTGAGTGACTAGGGATTGCCATGCAACGGATGCACTAGAGCTATAAGTGTATGAAAGCTCAAAAAGAAACTAAGTGGGTGTGCATCCAACTTGCTTGCTCACAAGACCTAGGGCATTTTGAGGAAGCCCATCATTGGAATATACAAGCCAAGTTCTATAATGAAAGATTGCCACTAGTATATGAAAGTGACAACATAGGAGACTCTCTATCATGAAGATTATGGTGCTACTTTGAAGCACAAGTGTGGTAAAAGGATAGTGGCATTGTCCCTTCTCTCTTTTTCTCTCATAATTTTTTTTATTTGGTCCTTTTCTCTTTTTTATGGCCTCTTTTTTCTCTCCCTTTTTTTTGTCCGGAGTCTCATCCCGACCTATGGGGGAATCATAGTCTCCATCATCCTTTTCTCACTGGGACACTGCTCTAATAATGATGGTCATCACACTTCTATTTTCTTACAACTCAAGAATTACAACTCGATATTTAGAACAAAATATGACTCTACATGAATGCCTCCGGCGGTGTACCGGGATGTGCAATGACTCATGAGTGACATGTGTGAAAGAATTATGAATGGTGGCTTTGCCACAAATACGATGTCAACTACATGATCATGCAAAGCAATATGACAATGATGGAGTGTGTCATAGTAAACGGAACGGTGGAAAGTTGCATGGCAATATATCTCGGAATGACTATGGAAATGCCATAATAGGTAGGTATTGTGGCTGTTTTGAGGAAGGTATATGGTGGGTTTATGATACGGGCGAAAGGTGCGTGGTATTAGAGAGGCTAGCAATGGTGGAAGGGTGAGAGTGCGTATAATCCATGGACTCAACATTAGTCATAAAGAACTCACATACTTATTGCAAAAATCTATTAGTTATCGAAACAAAGTACTACGCGCATGCTCCTAGGGGGATAGATTGGTAGGAAAAGACCATCGCTCGTCCCCGACCGCCACTCGTAAGGAAGACAATCAATAAATAAATCATGCTCCGACTTCATCACATAACGGTTCACCATACGTGCATGCTACGGGAATCACAAACTTTAACACAAGTATCTCTCAAATCCACAACTACTCACTAGCATGACTCTAATATTACCATCCTCATATCTCAAAATAATCATCAAGTATCAAACTTCTCATAGTATTCAATGCACTTTATATGAAATTTTTTATTATATCCCTCTTGGATGCACATCATATTAGGACTAGTTTCATAACCAAAGCAAACTACCATGCTGTTCTAAAGACTCTAAAAATAATATAAGTGAAGCACGAGAGTTCATCTATTTCTACAAAATAAAACCACCACCGTTCTCTAAAAGGATATAAGTGAAGCACTAGAGCAAATGAAAAACTACTCCGAAAGATATAAGTGAAGATCAATGAGTAGTCGAATAATTATGCAACTATGTGAAGACTCTCTAACATTTAAGAATTTCAGATCTTGATACTTTATTCAAACAGCAAGCAAAACAAAAAAAAATAAAATGACGCTCCAAGCAAAACACATATCATGTGGCGAATAAAAATATAGCTCCAAGTAAAGTTACCGATGAACGAAGACGAAAGAGGGGATGCCATCCGGGGCATCCCCAAGCTTAGGCTCTTGGCTATCCTTTAATATTACCTTGGGGTGCCTTGGGCATCCCCAAGCTTAGGCTCTTTCCACTCCTTATTCCATAGTCCATCGAATCTTTACCCAAAACTTGAAAACTTCACAACACAAAACTTAACAGAAAACTCGTAAGCTCCGTTAGCGAAAGAAAACAAAACACCACTTCAAGGTACTGTAATAAACTCATTATTGATTTATATTGGTGTTAAACCTACTGTATTCCAACTTATCTATGGTTTATAAACTATTTTACTAGCTATAGATTCATTAAAATAAGCAAGCAACACACGAAAAAAAGAATCTATCAAAAACAGAACAGTCTGTAGTAATCTGTAACTAACGCAAACTTCTGAAACCCCAAAAATTCTAAAATAAATTGCTGGACGTGAGTAATTTATCTATTAATCATATGCAAAAATAATTAACTAAATATCACCCTCCAATAAAAAATGGCAGCAATTCTCGTGAGCACTAAAGTTTCTGTTTTTTACAGCAAGATCAACAAGACTTTGCCCAAGTCTTCCCAACGGTTCTACTTGGCACAAACACTAATTAAAATATAAAAAAACTCAATCATAACATAGGCTAGATAAATTATTTATTACTAAACAGGAGCAAAAAGCAAGGAACAAAAATAAAGTTGAGTTGCCTCCCAACAAGCGCTATCGTTTAACGCCCCTAGCTAGGCATGATGATTTCAATGATGCCCACATAAAAGATAAGAATTGAAACATAAAGAAAGCATTATGAAGAATATGACTAGCAAATTTAAGCCTAACCCTCTTCCTATGCATAGGGATTTTGTGAGCAAACAACTTATGGGAACAATAATCAACTAGCATAGGAGGGCAAAACAAGCATAACTTAAAGATTTTAAGCACATAGAGAGGAAACTTGATATTATTGCAACTCCTACAAGCATATGTTCCTCCCTCATAACAATTTTCAGTAGCATCATGAATGAATTCAACAATATAACCAGCACCTAAAGAATTCCTTTCATGATCTACAAGCATAGAAAATTTACTACTCTCCACATAAGCAAAATTCTTCTCATGAATAATAGTGGGAGCAAACTCAACAAAATAATTATCATGTGAGGCATAATCCAATTGAAAACTAAAATCATGATGACAAGTTTCATGGTTATAATTATTCTTTATAGCATACAAGTCATCACAATAATCATCATAGATAGCAACTTTGTTCTCATAATCAATTGGAACCTCTTCCGAAATAGTAGATTCATCACAAAATAAAGTCATGACCTCTCCAAATCCACTTCCATCAATATAATCATCATAAATAGGAGGCATGCTTTCATCATAATAAATTTTCTCATCAAAACTTGGGGGACAAAAAATATCATCTTCATCAAACATTGCTTCCCCAAGCTTGTGGCTTTGCATATCATTAGTATCATGGATATTCAAGGAATTCATACTAACAACATTGAAATCATGCTCATCATTCAAATATTTAGTGCCAAATTTTTTAATGCATTCTTCTTCTAACACTTTGGCACAATTTTCCTTTCCATCATACTCACGAAAGATATTAAAAAGATGAAGCGTATGAGGTAAACTCAATTCCATTTTTTTATAGTTTTCTTTTATAAACTAAACTATTGATAAAACAAGAAACTAAAAGACTCGATTGCAAGATCTAAAGATATACCTTCAAGCACTCACCTCCCTGGCAACGGCGCCAGAAAAGATCTTGATGTCTCCTACACAACCTTCTTCTTGTAGATGTTGTTGGGCCTCCAAGTGCAGAGGTTTGTAGGAGAGTTGCAGATTTCCCTCAGGTGGATGACCTAAGGTTTATCAATCCGTAGGAGGCGTAGGATGAAGATGGTCTCTCTCAAGCAACCCTGCAACCAAATAACAAAGAGTCTCTTGTGTCCCCAACACACCCAATACAATGGTAAATTGTATAGGTGCACTAGTTCAGCGAAGAGATGGTGATACAAGTGGTATATGGATGGTAGATAAAGGTTTTTGTAATCTGAAAATATAAAAGCAGCAAGGTAACTAATGATAAAAGTGAGCGTAAACGGTATTGCAATGCGTTGAAGCAAGGCCTAGGGTTCATACTTTCACTAGTGCAGGTTCCCTCAACAATAATAACATAATTGGATCACATAACTATCCCTCAACATGCAACAAAGAGTCACTCCAAAGTCACTAATAGAGGAGAACGAACGAAGAGATTATGGTAGGGTACGAAACCACCTCAAATTTATTCTTTCCAATCAATCCGTTGAGCTATTCCTATAAGTGTCACAAACATCCCTAGAGTTTGTACTAGAATAACACCTTAAGACACAAATCAACCAAAAACCATAATGTCACCTCAAGTATCCGTGGGTATGATTATACGATATGCATCACACAATCTCAGATTCATCTATTCAACCAACACATAGAACCTCAAAGAGTGCCCCAAAGTTTCTACTGGAGAATCACGACGAAAACGTATGCCAACCCCTATCCATAGGTTCATGGGCGGAACCCGCAAGTTGATCACAAAAACATACATCAAGTGAATCACGTGATATCCCATTGTCACCACGGATACGCATGGCAAGACATACATCAAGTGTTCTCAAATCTTTAAAGACTCAATCCAATAAGATAACTTCAAAGGGGAAACTCAATCCATTACAAGAGAGTAGAGGGGGGAGAAACATCATAAGATCCAACTATAATAGCAAAGCTCGCGATACATCAAGATCGTATCACCTCAAGAACACGAGAGAGAGAGAGAGAGATATCAAACACATAGCTACTGGTACATACCCTCAGCCCCGAGGGAGAACTACTCCCTCCTCGTCATGGAGAGCACCGGGATGATGAAGATGGCCACCGGAGAGGGATTCCCCCTCCGGAAGGGTGCCGGAACGGGTCTAGATTGGCTTTCGGTGGCTACGGAGGCTTTTGGCGGCGGAACTCCCGATCTATTGTGCTCCCCGATCGTTTTAGGGTATATGGGTATATATAGGAGGAAGAAGTACATCAGGGGAGCCACGAGGGGCCCATGAGGGTGGAGGGCGCGCCCAAGGGGTGGGCGCCCCCCTGCCTCGTGGCTTCCTCGTTGATCCCCTGACATGCACTCCAAGTCTTCTGGGTTGCTTCCCTTCCAAAAATAAGTTCCGTGAAGTTTCAGGTCAATTGGACTCCATTTGATTTTCCTTTTCTGCGATACTCTGAAACAAGGGAAAAACAGAAACTGGCACTGGGCTCTGGGTTAATAGGTTAGTCCCAAAAATCATGTAAAAGTGCATAATAAAGCCCATAAACATCCAAGGTTGATAATATAATAGCATGGAACAATCAAAAATTATAGATACATTGGAGACGTATCAGCCGGCGGCCAAAAGGGGTGCTCCATGGGGAGGGGGAGTCCTACTAGGACTCCACTCCTAGTAAGATTCGCCCCCTTTCCTTTCTAACACCGTAGGGAAAAGGAAGGAGAGGGGGAGGGAGAGGAAAGGGGGGCACCCCCTCCTCCTTGTCCTATTCGGACTCCCTAGGAGGGGGGAGCGCGCCACCCCCCTCCCCCCCGCGCGGGCTTCCCTCTCTCTCCCTTAGGCCCATGTAGGCCCAACACTTCCCCGGGGGGTTCCGGTAACCCCTCGGTACTCCAGAAAAATACTTGAATCATTCGGAACCATTCCGATGTCCGAATACTACCTTCCAATATATGAATCTTTACCTCCCGACCATTTCGAAACTCCTATCATGTCCGTGATCTCATCCAGGACTCCGAACAAACTTAGGTCACCAAAACACGTAACTCATAATATAAATCTTCATCGAACGTTAAGCGTGCGGACCCTACGGGTTTGAGAACTATGTAGACATGACCGACACACATCTCCGGTCAATAACCAATAGAGCTACCTGGATGCTCATATTGGTTCCTACATATTCTATGAAGATCTTTTATCGGTCAAACCGCAATAACAACATACATTATTCCTTTGTCATCGGTATGTTACTTGCCCGAGATTCGATCGTCGATATCATCATACCTAGTCCAATCTCGTTACCAGCAAGTCCCTTTACTCGTTCCGTAATGTATCATCCCGCAACTAACTCATTAGTCGCATTGCTTGCAAGGCTTATAGTGATGTGCATTACCGACAGGGACCAAAGATACCTCTCCAATACTCGGAGTGACAAATCCTAATCTTGATCTATGCCAACCCAACAAACACCTTCGGAGACACCTTGTAGAGCATCTTTATAATCACCCAGTTACATTGTGATGTTTGATAGCACACAAGGTGTTCCTCCGGTATTCGGGAGTTGCATAATCTCATAGTTAGAGGAATATGTATAAGTCGTGAAGAAAGTAATAGCAATAAAACTTAACAATCATTATGCTAAGCTAACGGATGGGTCTTGTCCGTCACATCATTCTCTAATGATGTGATCCCGTTCATCAAATGACAACACATGTCTATGGTCATGAAACTTAACCATCTTTGATTAACGAGCTAGTCAAGTAGAGGCATACTAGGGACACTCTGTTTTGTCTATGTATTCACACATGTACTAAGTTTCTGGTTAATACAATTCTAGCATGAATAATAAACATTTATCATGATATAAGGAAATATAAATAACAACTTTATTATTGCCTCTAGGGCATATTTCCTTCATTCTCCCACTTGCACTAGAGTCAATAATCTAGATTACATAGTAATGATTCTAACACCCATGGAGTCTTGGTGCTTATCATGTTTTGCTCGTGGAAGAGGCTTAGTCAACAGGTCTGCAACATTCAGATCTATATGTATCTTGCAAATCTTTATGTCTGCCTCCTTGACTTGATCGCGGATGGAATTGAAGTGTCTCTTGATGTGTTTGGCTCTCTTGTGAAATCTGGATTCCTTCGCCAAGGCAATTTCTCTAGTATTGTCACAAAAAGATTTTCATTGGACCTGATGCACTAGGTATTACACCTAGATCGGATATGAACTCCTTCATCCAGACTCCTTCATTTGCTGCTTCCGAAGCAGCTATGTACTCTGCTTCACACGTAGATCCCGCCACGACGCTCTGTTTGGAACTGCACCAACTTATAACTCCACCATTCAATATAAATATGTATCCGGTTTGCGACTTTGAGTCATCCCGAATCAGTGTTAAAGCTTGCATCAACATAACCATTTACGACAAGCTCTTTGTCACCTCCATAAATGAGAAACATACCCTTAGTCCTTTTCAGGTATTTCAGGATGTTCTTGACCGATGTCCAGTGATCCACTCCTGGATTACTTTGGTACCTCCCTGCTAAACTTATAGCAAGGCACACATCAGGTCTGGTACACATCATTGCATACATGATAGAACCTATGGCTGAGGTATAGGGAATGGCTTTCATTTTCTCTCTATCTTGAGTCTGACTCTACTTCGCACCTTGTAACACAGGAAAGAACCCTTTCTTTGACTGACCCATTTTGAACTTCTTCAAAACTTTATCAAGGTATATGCTTTGTGAAATTCCAATTAAGCGTCTTTATCTATCTCTATAGATCTTGATGCCCAATATATAAGCAGCTTCACCAAGGTCTTTCATTGAAAAATTCTTATTCAAGTATCATTTTATGCTATCCATAAATTTTGTATTATTTCCAATCAGCAATATGTCATCCACATATAATATTAGAAATGCTACAGAGCTCCCACTCACTTTCTTGTAAATACATGCTTTCTCCAAAAATCTGAATAAAACCATATGCTTTGATCACACTATCAAAGTGTATATTCCAACTCCAAGATGCTTGCATCAGTCCATAAATGGATCGCTGGAGCTTGCACACTTTGTTAGCACCTTTAGGATCGACAAAAACTTCTGGTTGCATTATATACAACTCTTCTTTAAGAAATCCATTAAGAAATGAGGTTTTGACATCCATTTGCCAAATTTCATAATCATAAAATGCGGCAATTGCTAACATGATTCGGACAGACTTAAGCATCTCTACGGGTGAGAAGGTCTCATCGTAGTCAACTCCTTGAACTTGTCGAAAACCTTTCGCAACAAGTCGAGCTTTGTAGACAGTAACATTACCGTCAGGGTCAGTCTTCCTCTTGAAGATCCATTTATTCTCTATGGCTTGCCGATCATCGGGCAAGTCAACCAAAGTCCACACTTCGTTCTCATACATGGATCCCATCTCAGATTTCAAGGCCTCAAGCCATTTCACAGAAGCTGGGCTCATCATCGCTTCCTCATAGTTCGTAGGTTCGTCATGGTCTAGTAACATGACTTCCAGAACAGGATTACCGTACCACTCTAGTGCGGACTAGTGCGGACCGTACTCTCTTTGACCTACGAGGTTCGGTAGTAACTTGATCTGAAGTATCATGATCATCACCATTAGCTTCCTCACTAATTGGTGTAGGAATCACTGGAACTGAGTTCTGTGATGAACTACTTTCCAATTCAGGAGAAGGTACAATTACCTCATCAAGTTCTACTTTCCTCCCACCTACTTCTTTCGAGAGAAACTCCTTCTCTAGAAAGGATCCATTTTTAGCAACGAATATCTTGCCTTCGGATCTGTGATAGAAGGTGTACCCAACAGTTTCCCTTGGGTATCCTATGAAGACACATTTCTCCGATTTGGGTTCGAGCTTATCAGGTTGAAGCTTTTTCACAAGCATCGCAGTCCCAAACTTTAAGAAATGACAGCTTAGGTTTCTTGCTAAACCATAGTTCATATGTGTCGTCTCGACAGATTTAGATGGTGCCCTATTTAACGTGAATGCGGCTGTCTCTAAAGCATAACCCCAAAACGATAGCGGTAAATTGGTAAGAGACATCATAGATCACACCATATCTAATAAAGTACGGTTACAACATTCGGACACACCATTATGCTGTGGTGTTCCAAGTGTCGTGAGTTGCGAAACTATTCCACATTGTTTCAAATGAAGTCCAAACTCGTAACTCAAATATTCTCCTCCATGATCAAATCGTAGAAACTTTATTTTCTTGTTACGATGATTTTCCACTTCACTCTAAAATTCTTTGAAATTTTCAAATGTTTCAGACCTATGTTTCATTAAGTAGATATACCCATATCTGCTCAAATCATCTGTGAAGGTCAGAAAATAACGATACCCGCCGCGAGCCTCAACACTCATCGGACCGCATACGTCAGTATGTATTATTTCCAATAAGTCAGTGGCTCGCTCCACTGTTCCGGAGAACAAAGTCTTAGTCATCTTGCCCATGAGGCATGGTTCGCAAGCATCAAGTGATTCATAATCAAGTTATTCCAAAAGCCCATCAGCATGGAGTTTCTTCATGCGCTTTACACCAATATGACCTAAACGGCAGTGCCACAAATAAGTTGTACTATTATTATCAACTTTGCATCTTTTGGCTTCAATATTATGAATATGTGTATCACTACGATTGAGATTCAATAAAAATAGACCACTCATCAAGGGTGCATGACCATAAAAGATATTACTCATATAAATAGAACAACCATTATTCTCTGATTTAAATGAATAACCGCCTCGCATCAAACAAGATCCAGATATAATATTCATGCTCAATGCTGGCACCAAATAACAATTATTCAGGTATAAAACTAATCCCGACGGTAGATGTAGAGGTAGCGTGCCAACGGCGATCACATCAACCTTGGAACCATTTCCGACGCGCATCGTCACCTCGTCCTTAGCCAATCTTCTTTTAATCTGTAGCCCCTGTTTTGAGTTGAAAATATGAGCAACAGAATCAGTATCAAATACCATGCGCTACTATGAGCATTAGTAAGGTACACATCAATAACATGTATATCAAATATACCTTTCACTTTGCCATCCTTCTTATCCGCCAAATACTTGGAGCAGTTCCGCTTCCAGTGACCAGTCCCTTTGCAGTAGAAGCACTCAGTTTCAGGCTTAGGTCCAGACTTGGCTTCTTCCCGGGAGCAGCAACTTGCTTGCTATTCTTCTTGAAGTTCCCCTTCTTCCCTTTGCCCTTTTTCTTGAAACTAGTGGCCTTGTTAACCATCAACACTTGATGCTCCTTGATTTCTACCTTCGCAGCCTTTAGCATCGCGAAGAGCTCGAGAATAGTCTTCTCCATCCCTTGCATATTATAGTTCATCACGAAGCCTTTATAGCTTGGTGGCAGTGATTGAAGAACTCTGTCAATGACACTATCATCAGGAAGATTAACTCCCAGCTGAGTCAAGTGATTATGGTACCCAGACATTCTGAGTATGCGTTCACTAACAGAACTATTCTCCTCCATTTTGCAGTTGTAGAACTTGTTGGAGACTTCATATATCTCAACTCAGGCATTTTCTTAAAATATTAACTTCAACTCCTGGAACATCTCATATGCTCCATGATGTTCAAAACGTCTTTGAAGTCCCGATTCTAAGCCGTAAAGCATGGCACACTGAACTATTGAGTAGTCATCAGCTTTGCTCTGCCAGACGTTCACAATGTCCGGAGTTGCTCCTGCAGCAGGTCTTGCACCTAGCGGTGCTTCCAGGACGTAATTCTTCTGTGCAGCAATGAGGATAATCTTCAAGTTACGGACCCAGTCTGTGTAGTTGCTACCATCATCTTTCAACTTAGCTTTCTCTAGGAATGCATTAAAATCCAACTGAACAACAGAACGGGCCATCTATCTACAACAACATAGACATGCAAAATACTATCAGGTACTAAGTTCATGATAAATTAAAGTTCAATTAATCAAATTACTTAAGAACTCCCACTTAGATAGACATATCTCTAATCATCTAAGTGATCACGTGATCCATATCAACTAAACCATGTCCGATCATCATGTGAGTTGGAGTAGTTTTCAATGGTGAATATCTCTATGTTGATCATATCTACTATATGATTCACGTTCGATCTTTCGATCTCAGTGTTCCGAGCCCATATCTGCATATGCTAGGCTCGTCAAGTTTAACCCGAGTATTCTGCACGTGCAAAACTGGCTTGCACCCGTTGTATGTGAACATAGAGCTTATCACACCCGATCATCACGTGGTGTCTCGGCACGATGAACTGTAGCAACGGTGCATACTCAGGGAGAACACTTATACCTTGAAATTTAGTGAGAGATCATCTTATAATGCTACCGTCAAACTAAGCAAAACAAGATGCATAAAGGATAAACATCACATGCAATCTATATAAGTGATATGATATGGCCATCATCATCTTGTTCCTTTGATCTCCATCTCCAAAGCACCGTCATGATCACCATCGTCACCGGCTGGACACCTTGATCTCCATTGAAGCATCATTGTCGTCTCGCCAACTATTGCTTCTACGACTATCGCTACCGTTTAGTGATAAAGTAAAGCAATTACATTGCGATTGCATTTCATATAATAAAGCGACAACCATATGGCTCCTGTCAGTTGCCGATAACTGTGTTACAAAACATGATCATCTCATACAATAAAATATAGCATCATGTCTTGACCATATCACATCACAGCATGCCCTGCAAAAACAAGTTAGACGTCCTCTACTTTGTTGTTGCAAATTTTACGTGGCTGCTACGGGCTTCTAGCAAGAACCGTTCTTACTTACGCATCAAAACCACAACAATTTTTCCTCAAGTGTGTTGTTTTAACCTTCAACAAGGACCGGCCATATTCAAACTCGATTCAACTAAAGTTGGAAAAACAGACACCCACTAGCCACCTGTGTGCAAAGCACGTCGGTAGAACCGGTCTAATGAACGTGGTCATGTAATGTTGGTCTGGACTGCTTCATCCAACAATACCGCCGAATCAAAGTAAGACGTTGGTGGTACGCAATATGCCTATTATCGCCCACAACTCTTTGTGTTCTACTCATGCATATCATCTATGCATAGATCTGGCTCGGATGCCACTGTTGGGGAACGTAGCACGCAATTTAAAAAAAATTCCTACGATCACGCAAGATCTATCTATGAGATGCATAACAACGAGAGGGGGAGAGTGTGTCCACGTACCCACGTAGACCAAAAGCGGAACCGTTAGATTAACGCGGTTGATGTAGTCGAACGTCTTCACGATCCAACCGATTTTGGTACCGAACGTATGGCACCTTCGTGTTCAGCACACGTTCAGCTCGATGACATCCCTCGAACTCTTGATCCAGCAGAGGGTCGAGGGAGAGTTCCGTCAGCACGAGAGTGTGGTGACGGTGATGGTGATGTGATCCGCGCAGGGCTTCGCCTAAGCACTACGACGCTATGACCGGAGGAGTAAACTATGGAGGGGGCACCGCACACGGCTAAGAGAACAATTGATGTGCCTTTGGGGTGCCCCCCGCCCCCGTATATAAAGGAGGGGAGGAGGAGGCCGGCGGCCAGGAGGGGCGCGCCATGGGGGGGGAGTCCTACTAGGACTCCACTTCTAGTAGGATTCGCCCCCTCCCTTTCCATTCTTCCACCGGAGGGAAAAGGAAGGAGAGGGAGAGGGAGAGGAAGGGGGGGGGCACCCCCTCCTCCTTGTCCTATTCGGACTCCCTAGGAGGGGGGCACGCGCCACCCCTCGCAGGATTCCCTCTCTCTCCCTTAGGCCCATGTAGGCCCAACACTTCCCCGGGGGTTCCGGTAACCCTTCGGTACTCCGGAAAAATACCCGAACCACTCAGAACCATTCCGATGTCCGAATACTACCTTCCAATATATGAATCTTTACCTCTCGACCATTTTAAGACTCCTCATCATGTCCGTGATCTCATCCGGGACTCCGAGCAAACTTCGGTCACCAAAACACATAACTCATAATACAAATCGTCATCGAACGTTAAGCGTGCGGACCCTACGGGTTCAAGAACTATGTAGACATAACCGAGACACAGCTTCGTTCAATAACCAATAGAGGAACCTGGATGATCATATTGGTTCCTACATATTCTACGAAGATCTTTTATCGGTCAAACCGCAATAACAACATACGTTATTCCCTTTGTCATCGGTATGTTACTTGCCCGAGATTCGATCGTCGGTATCATCATACCTAGTTCAATCTCGTTACCGGAAAGTCTCTTTACTCGTTCCGTAATGTATCATCCCGCAACTAACTCATTAGTCACATTGCTTGCAAGGCTTATAGTGATGTGCATTACCGAGAGGGCCCAAAGATACCTCTCCGATACTCGGAGTGACAAATCCTAATCTTGATCTATGCCAACCCAACAAACACCTTCGGAGACACCTGTAGAGCATCTTTATAATCACCCAGTTACGTTGTGACGTTTGATAGCACACAAGGTGTTCCTCCGGTTTTTGGGAGTTGCATAATCTCATAGTCAGAGGAATATGTATAAGTCATGAAGAAAGCAATAGCAATAAAACTTAACGATCATTATGCTAAGCTAACGGATGGGTCTTGTCCATCATATCATTCTCTAATGATGTGATCCCGTTCATCAAATGACAACACATGTCTATGGTCAAGAAACTTGACCATCTTTGATTAACGAGCTAGTCAAGTAGAGGCATACTAGGGACACTCTGTTTTGTCTACGTATTCACATACGTACTAAGTTTCCGGTTAATTCAATTGTAGCATGAATAATAAACATTTATCATGATATAAGGAAATATAAATAACAACTTTATTATTGCCTCTAGGGCATATTCCCTTCATGTTTTGTCCTCCATGGATCATCACATTGACCTGTTCAACCGGAGAAGTGGATCAAACACGCGGAATGCTCTGGTTTGCTTCAGTATTAACCTCGAGTTGGTGGACCTTTCTGCATGGCACAAGTTTGGTAAGGATCAATTTAGATAAGATGGCATCTGCATCTCAGGTGAGTCCACTGTGTATGGAAGGGTTGGATTGCAATCTAAGTCTCAGTTCCGGTGTCTTAATTGTTTACATAATGAATGGGCATGGTTAAGAAATTATCTTTCTTGGGGTCCTTTGTTTGATGTTGTAGCAATTTTGATATCTTAATAGCATCTGGGACTAAGTTGTTTGTGAACATGCACTTCTTAATTACTAATCTAGATTCAAGCATTCGGTTATTGTTGCACTTACAACCCTGAGATGTATCAAAATTAAATCCATAGATTTAAAGTTATGTCCAAGTTAGGGAAGTACTATATATTTTGTACAAGGTGCCAAATCAGGATCCCTTTCACCATCCTCTTCATCTTGGTGAGATCTTCAAAACAAGCTGGGTGTTGAACATATTTTCAAATATGAATTTATATATTTTAAAACTCAAATCAACCATCTACGAAAATTTCTAAAACCACTTTTATCCATATAGGTTCCATAATAGGTTTTTGTGTGGTTCCATTATTTCATCAAACTTTCATAGTAGTTATATTGTAGTTTTATAGTGGTCCATGTTTGACTTAGATGGTGGTTAAATCGAAGACTCCATCGGCCATCAACTTGGTCAGCCGAGGCCTGAGTGAGTCACGACTTATACTCCCTCCGTTCCTTTATGTAAGGTGTATTATTTTTGGCACAGTGACCTAGGCACATAATTATAGACAAGTTAGAATGAAATTACCTGCAAATTTGTTGATTAGTGGCAAGTAAATTAGTTAGCCCAGGAAAGTAAGAGATACATGCAATCGATAGAGAGATACTTTCCTTCTTTTACTACAAGGAGAGATAGAGACAATCAGGAGAAAGATACTTTCCTTTTTTCCAGTGGGCTAACGAGAGAATTATGATTAGAAGAAATGCATCTTACATTCTTGAATTTTATCAAAAAAACAAATACCCCTTATTTAAAGGAACAGAGGGAGTAAGAAAAAAAAGGTATGGCCGAGGGTTTGGCAAAAAGGAGACGACCAACACTTCCCCTCGTCCAGCCGTGAATATTAGTAAATTTTGATGTTATATATTCAATGCCGTGAATATTAGTAAAAAATATATAATTGGTCAACAGTAAAGAAGCTTAACTTAGGACAGAACCGGAACTTCGGTTATTTTAAAATGGAGTAATCATGAAGCATATGATGAGCATGCATCCGTAGAACGACAACATAAAAATCACGCATCATTAATCCTCACAACCGTTCAAAGCATTAATGTAGCATCTGCCCAACACTTGTTGCAACATGGTGGACCTTTATTATCTTGACAGCTCCATGTCACCACTTGTCACAATTGTAGAGCTGTAATTTTCGGAGTAGCTCTTGCCAAAACTCCTACTAGATTTCCCTTGTACTCCCTCCGTCTGAGTTTATTAGGCCTTCACAAAATTTATATCCTTGGAAACATCTTTCGAATGCAAATCCAACAATATATTTTTTGTAGCATGTATTTTATATTTTATTAGTCAAATAGATGGTCAAAGTTTCACCTAAAATATGAGGGGACTAATAAATACGGAGGGAGTATTTTTTTGTACTTGAGCTTTCCGTTATTTCAGTGCTAATTTACCTTTATTAATATAAAATTAATGTATTGTTTTATGGTTTTAGGGTCAGAAAAATTTATTACTCGAAATTCAGGGTCATTCGTTGTGTTACAAAAAGGGTGTATAAGATCTGAGGATAATATATGCGTACTACAGAATTATTACTGTTAGACTGTATAGTAAGCCGACGTGTACGCTCTCTATATAGACTCATGCGTACACGATCGTGCTCTAGTCCGTGTAGCCAGATCGTGGCGCACGTCGATGGTAGTGCGGCACCCCATGATCTCTCTCAGGCAGTGGCCTTGTAACTGTACATATACCCCTGCCGATGAATGAATCAATGTGGTGTACTTTCTCCCTAAACCTCTCTCTAAACATGGTATCAAATACTCCCGTCTTGCTCAACCCATTTGCGCAGGACACCGATCTCGCTTCCACTCCCATGGCGCCCACCGGCAACGCCGATCCGCTCCACGCCGTTCCCCTGGCCAACGCGCCTCCTGTTACTGGTGGTAACACCACCCCGGCTGCGCCGGCTGCTTCGGCGCCCGCACTGCCTGCCCCACCGGCGCCCGCCCTTCCCACGGCCCGTGTGGCTTCAGTTGCCGCCCCGGCGCCTACCTTCCCTTCGTCGATCCTCCAGACGGTGGACATCCGTCGCCACGTTCCCGTCACGCTGGACCTCCTCGCCGGCAACTACTCGCAGTGGCGCCGCCACTTCGACACCGTCATCGGCATGTTCGGCCTTCGTGATCACGTCGACCCCGAGGCGGTTTCTCGCCTCGAAAACCCGGAGTGGCTGATGGCTGACCACGTCATGGTGCACTGGCTCTACACCACCATCTCGCCGGAGCTCCTCGACGCCGTCATGCAGCCCGATGACACCGCGCTCGCAGTCTGGGCCGTCGTCGACGGCATTTTCCGCGACAACCAGCTTGCCCGCGCGGTCTACATCGACGCCGAGTACCACGCGCTCGTCCAGGACGACCTCACCGTCATGCAGTACTGCACACGCCTCAAGGCGTTCACCAATCAGCCGCGTGATCTTGGCCAGGGCGTGACGGAGACGCGCCAAGTCTTTCACCTGCTTCGAGGGCTCAACCGCCAGTTCCACGCCGTGATTCCTCATATCACGTCCCAGGTTTCGCTGCCCTCATTCCTTCAGGTCCGCTCTTTTCTTCTTCTCGAAGAGCATCGGGCCGAACAGATGGCGCGCCTACAGTCTGCCCACCCATGATCGCCGGGCGCGGCACCGCCCCGCAGCAGCCACCTACTCCGGTCACCGACGCCTCACGTGGGCACGGGCGCGGACGCCGCCGCGGACACGGCAACAGCCAGTCCTCCTCGCCGGCCCCCTCTTCACCACGGCCGCCGCCCATGCCCGCTCCAGCGCCGGGGGCCAACTCCTGGACCGGTCTCGTCCAGGCCTGGCCAATGGCCTGGCGCGCCCCCGGCTCTGGTGTCCTCGGGCCGCGGCCTGGCACGCCCCATCAGCAGGCTATGATGGCTGCACCGACCATGCCCATGCCTTCTCTGTACGGCTACGGCGCTCCGCCGGGCTATGGCGCTCCCGGCGCGCTCCCTGGCTATGGTCCGCCTGCTGGCTACGGGCACCCCGGGGCGAGCTTGTCGTCCTCGCCGGTTCCTGCCTGGGACATGGCCTCTTTGCAGGCCGCGCTTCACAGCGCCACCGCCGGGCCGTCGTCTTCCGGCACCTCCCAGGAATGGTACCTCGACTCTGGGCCGCGTCACACATGTCATCCTCGCCTGGTAATCTCCTTTCCGCTCACCCTTATACCTCTGACTCCCGCGTCATCGTCGGTAGTGGTGAGTGCTTGCCAATCACCCATATTGGCACTGCTCTCTCATTGCCGGCACCTCACCTTTCCCACTCCGCAATGTTCTAGTTTGTCCATCTCTTGTTAAGAACCTTCTTTCCGTCCGTCAACTATGTCGTGACAATCCCGTTTCTGTAGAATTTGACATCTTTGGCTTCTCTGTAAAGGACCTTCGAACCAAGGCGGTGATCCTCCGATGTAACTCCGGCGGCGATCTCTACCCTGTGGGCCGTCCCTCGTCTTCCTCCTCACGGTGGTTTGCTGGCACTGTCACGATCGATCTCTGGCACCAGCGACTTGGGTACCCCGGGCGCACGTCGTCAGCACCTCTTTCGCTTGAGTTCACCAAGTCCACGCCGCATGTATGCCATGCATGTCGCGTTGGCAAGCACATCCGTCTCCCATTTGAGTCGTCTAGCAGTCATAGCATGTTTCCTTTTCAACTCTTGCATCTTGATGTATGGACTTCACCTATTGTAAGCATATCTGGCTATCAGTATTACTTGGTTATCCTAAATGATTACACGCATTACGTCTGGACCTTTCCTCTCAAGCATAAGTCTGAAATCTTGCAGATTCTTGTCGAGTTTTTTGCTTATGTTCAGACGCAATTTCAATTGCCCATTTTTGCTTTACAAACTGATAATGGGCGCGAGTTCGACAATGCTGGGGTGCGCTCGCTTCTTGCTCGCCACGGCGCTCACTTTCGCCTCACCTGTCCATACACTAGCCAACATAACGACAAGGCTGAGTGTGTCCTCCGCACGCTCAACGACGGCGTTCGTGCCCTGCTTGTTCATGCCTCCATGCCCGCCCGCTTCTGGGCCGAGGCACTCAACGCTTCCACCTATCTTCTGAACCGTAGACCATGCCGTTCCAGCTCACCACGCTCACCCCATGAGCTTTTGCTCGGCGTGGCCCCTGACTACACACTTCTCCGCGTCTTCGGCTGCTTGTGCTACCCGAATCTCACCGCCGCCACCCGCCACAAGCTTGATCACCGCTCCACGGCCTGTGTGTTTCTTGGGTATCCTCCGGATCATCGCGGCTACAGGTGCTTTGATCCCGTTACACGGCGCGTCTTCACTTCCCGGCATGTGGTGTTTCATGAGACGGTGTTCCCCTTTGCCAGAACCTCACCCGATGACACCACTCCGCTGCCACCTCCTGCAAGCTCGCCGCCAGTTTTGCAGGTCCCGCTCAACGTCGGGAGGCCTGAAGTGCCTACGCCACCGCCTACTTCCACTACGGTGACACGATCATCGCTGGACGCCTCGTCCACCCGCGCGGCCAGTCCGCCCCGCTCGCGATCAACCGCGCCCGTCCGCTCTTCATCGACCGGCGCGGCCAGTGGATCGACAGCGGGGGGCTCTGCCTCGAGCGCGCCCTCGACCTGCGCTCCCATAGCGGTGGGTTCTTCTGTCGACAACTCCACCTCGTCCATCAGCTCGCCCCGCTCTTCACCGCCAGTCGCTGCTTCGTCTCCACCGACTGCCCCACGACAGATGGTGACGCGCGCTCAGCGTGGCATTTTCCGGTCCAGTCTTTGCGTCGCTGCCCCCGACGTCACGACTGCGGAGGGGTGTTAGACTATATAGTAAGCCGACGTGTACGCTCTCTGTATAGACTCATGCGTACACGATCGTGCTCTAGTCCGTGTAGCCAGATCGTGGCGCAGGTCGATGGTAGTGCGGCACCCTATGATCTCCCTCAGACAGTGGCCTTGTAACTGTACATATACCCCTGCCGATGAATGAATCAGCGTGGTGTGCTTTCTCCCTAAACCTCTCTCTAAACAATTACTTTTAGATAATGATATCATGGACTCATTGGGTGCTTCCGTGGATTGTGCCCTAGAAGTCGACTAGTGCAGTTGGTGTGGCATTGAAATGGTACCAGGAAATACCCCTTGGCTCTTGGGTGTATATGCACATGATGCAGAAAAAATATATGAAAAAGTCAAAAAATTGCGAAACTTTTTTGGAAACTAACTTGACCTTCTGTTGTACTCACTAAAAATGTTTCACAGAGGAGAAACTGCCGTCGAGTTTAGAGAAAAGAAACAAAATTACGTGGACAAAATGTGTGAATAGTAACTTGTATATAGTGTTGGTTTTGTTTTTTTTCACCCAGAATAGCATAAAAGTCATTCCTTGGCCAAACTTTCTATAGGAGTACAACCGAAACATAAGTTTGTTTTCAAAAAGATTCAGATATTTTTGACGTTTTGCAATTACTAATTTATTTTCATATCAGGTGCATATAAACCCGAGTGCCAAATGTTCATGTCTCAATCCTTCTCTAAGCATCTGCATCTCTAAGAATATGTTCAACAGAAAGTGAACTCAGCAAGCTACTCCGCGTCCAAAGTGGCTGAAACTCTATGACTGGTTTTAGAAGTACCAATATACACCCTCCGTCCTAAAAATAAGTCTCTCAACTTTAGTATATAGAGTAGTATGTATAATGTACACGCATCATGCGTGCAGCTAGTTATACTTTATGCCTACCAGCTGTTTTTGCAGGATAGATAATATTTACAATCTGAACAGTGCAAGCGTGCACAACACTGGTGCGGATCGCGCACGTGTTGAAAGCAACGAGCTCCTACGAGCAAGCAAATCATCATAGAACAAAGAGCAATCCATAGCACCAAACATATACAAGTATACATTACACGACTGCTCAAATGTAATACACATGTTTGTCTTTTTTGCTCTGCCCCTCTGGAGATAACGTCGGTCGCTGAATTATTGCTGCATTTCTCAGTCTTTTGTTTATCTCTTTCATCTAAGATGGCCGTAGGCGTGGCTCCACAGGACGCAATGCAATTATAGCTCCTGGACAAACCCCTTTCAAGCTCTCCCGCCACCTTTTCCTGAAGGGATGTGTGGCGCCCCGGCTCCTGCTTTGCCGCCCGCGGCACCCGTGGAGGGCAGAAACCGGCCGATCTGCAGCGAAATAAAGGAGGAAAAGGAGGTTTACCCGGGCCGGCCGGCCGACCGGCCGAGGGCCCTTTCGCTCTGTCGTTAGGGGAGTGAGCGCTTGTTGCTTGCTGCTTTCTGATTGTTATCCGATGGATCGGGCACTGCTGATAGAATGATCTAGAAAAAGAGGACACCGGAGGGACGGTGTCGAGTGGTGATGAGCATCGCCGCGTCAGCAGGCAGCGGAGGTATCTCCGATTAACTTGATGAGATGTATGGCGTCCACGTTGCTGCTTCCACTTGTGATCTGGTGATTGAGCGAGTGCCGCGGTCCAATGGGTGTCAGTGTTACGGGGATGAAAAGAGAAAACGTCTTGGTTGGCGTCGACGTTGCTGCTTCCACTAGAAGTCATGACGAATGTATAGGACGAATGTATAGGTTATTTTTTTAATTCACCGCAGTAGTAGCGATAGCAAAATGTGATAAATCCAGAGAGGAGGAGAATATTGCATGGGTTGGGTTCTGACGAACCCAAATAACCACCGAGGAAAAGTTCCCAAAGAGTTAAAGCTTTTAGGAACATTTGAAACAAAAGGACATGCCGGCTCTTTTGACTCGTACGTAAGAACACAAAGAAAAAACACTGAGGTAAGAAATTGTCATTTGCTAGCACTGCCTATCTATTAAACTCAAAGAAATGTGACAAAGCAAACATAACAACAAAATGTATCCGAGGTTAGGTCCCCTTTGGAATGCAGGGTTTGAAAAAACAGGAGCACATGGAAATTGTGGTGGAACCAACATAAAAAACATGGGTGTACAAAATCCACTAAAACTCTTAGTTTTACTTAAGTTTCTTCTAGTTTATTTGATGTATACTCTTCTAATTTATTTATCGTAGAAATGAAACAATGTTCCGGATTCGATTTCTAAAAATTATGGGTTTATACAATCCACTCAAGGCATAATGTGATACAGAGGATTCAAAACGTAGAGATAAAAAATAGGCCTACACTACGATTCCAGTTCAATCCTACATAAGTGAACTTTAATTGAAACTTTTTACCAAAAACAAATGAATATTTTTAACAGCTTTTAGTTAATACAGAAGTTGTTATCTAATGGACTGTAAAGATTCATTAGGAAAATGTCCTATGTCGTACAATTGTACGAATTAAAGATCTGTATGCAAAAAAAAATCCAACTTCAATAACAAAGAATGCTATGCTTTTTTCTATTATATATGGACATTTTTGTTCAAAGTTCCTGCACTATGCAGCCTTTAGACTTTAGGAGAAACGACATGCGTCCTTTGAATCCCGAGAATAAAAAATGCCTTAAAACTATAATCTTTCATTACAAGACATGCAAAGGAATTATTTCATGCATTTGTTCTTTGCTTTCCTGAAACATTTTTCTTCTTCTTAGTTTATAACCTTGGCCGTAAATAATCAAGTGCTATGTTAGTATGACTTCAATCGGGTACATCCTTTTGAAATTATAGTGCATATAATCATGGTCACAGTTTACAAAGTTTGATTTTGGGAAATTCTAATATGATTATAATTTGGCAAGAAGGGAGTAATTGCTTAGCACTGGGAAGTGCCATCCAACATTGCGAATCCACCCCAGTTTCCTGTAAATAGGTTCAATGACCGAATCAAGTGCCTTCCCCACTTTTAACTATCACACATCATTTGTGTGAAGTAAAGGAGGTTGAACTATTGATTAGACACGAGTCACACCATGAAGAGGCTAGGTCGGTTCCTAAAGCTCCTTTTCCATCAATTACCTATAGTGGCTTCACTTTCACCGGCTACTTAGCAGCTCTAGAGACGTTGTACGCTTAAGGACCAGTCGGTTCCTAAAAGCTCGCTCACATTAGGTACAACGTCTCAAGTCTCTCAACCTTTGCAAAACCTCATAATCATCACACAAATTGCCCTCCCCACTAGCTAAAATATATTATCACTAACCTCTGTTTCTACTCCATGCTATGAGTAATTTACAAATTGACCTCCACACAAACCCTTTGTCGGTGCCAATCGAATGTCCTCGAGGTAGGGAGGAGCCAATGAGACCTTATTCCAGTGTGTCATCACCACCACCGTCTCGTAAATGTCGCCATGAAAAAAGAACCTGCAAGGACTAAGAAAAATGAAATGGACAGGTTCTCACTCCTCTGGCCGCCGATGTGGTCACCGGACGGAAAGAGGAGGGAAACTCAGTCGCGGCGCGGAAGAGAGCTTGGGTGGTGACTAAGGTTGGAAGAAGTTCAGGGAAACATAAATAACGGCTGCAACCTTAGAGCAACTCTAGCAAAGTCACCAAAATGTATGTGGAGCGCTCCATACTTTTTGGAGGCTCTCGAAGCGACATGCAAGCACAGAGTTGCCATATCTTATCCTTCAACAACAATTCCTTCTTTTCGTTCACACGCTTGGACGAAGCGTTTCATTTCAAAAGCAATAATGCAAACATTCTTAAGGAAATTAAACAAATTACATGAAGAAAAGATAAATCATCATGCACAATATTCAACCCAAATGTACAAACCACATGTCGTCAACTCCTCCTCCGATGTGTAGGGTGTTCCATGCCATCCTAGAACGTAGGATCGCCGCTCACATTACCTCCAAAAGTGAAATTGATGTTGGATACGTAGTATTTGGATCCAACATAGTCAAGCGGTTCTCCTCAGCCACATTCTCTTGCGTCAACCGATTCTCCCCAAGTTGAAGCATATGTGCCTTCTTTTTTTTCCTGTGCTTTCCACTTTCATGCATAGCATCCACCTTAACCTCTTATCTTGTAGCTCCCTCCCATCTATCTCCAAATTTTCTTGTTTCCTCTTCTCCATTTACCCATTCCGTGTCTCGGTGAAATTCATCGATCTTGTTTTTCATTGTCCCCATCTCTCATCTCTTGACATCTCCTTTGATTTCTTCCTATCATCAGGCCGCCCCACACTAAATGCCAGCATGGTACTTCTAGGCATCCTATCCTCTCCATCATCATCTTCCTCGCCGCCATCCAACTTCGAAGAGGAAGTGTTCCAGGACCTCCCATTTTTCAGAGGAGCCTACTCATTCTTCCTTTTCCACTTCTCCTTGCCATCCAATACTCTCCAACAATGTGGGGAGGCCAAATGATTTGCCCTTCGCCTTGGGCATTTTCCGGTACCTTTTTTGTCTATCTCGTCCTGTAACTTAAAAATGGATAGTGATGGAAATGCTCAAACTTATGCAAATGTGGCCATAAAAAAGACAACAAGAGTGCTCACATATTGGTCAATGTTTACACCACTAGGAGGAGGGTTTCTCACTTGCTCCAAACAACCCGTCCAACGGTTGCACATCTCTTGAATATTAACCATAGATTTGTGAAAGATTTGAGTGTGCGGTTAGATTCTTGCCCAAGGTGACAATGAGGCCAGTCCTCGATGTGCCTCCAATAGTTTGCACTTATTTGATCTTTTTTGGCGACCGCATCAAGAGTGTTATCCTGCCATGCACTCACAAAGAGCAACGTCCTCTTCGTTGGTGTAGTTTGCGGCCCTCGAGCCGGGGGATTGGAATTTATCCAATTCTACATATTTACCCGCCTCATCCAAATACTCAAAGTGCCCCATAGACATGCATTTAAGATTAGAACCATTGGTCCCAACCGAATCACCCATCATACGATTTAATAGTGAATCATTATTGACCGCCTGTCCTCCCAAATGCACATAAACATGATTGCACACAAAATCATCGTAAAATTGTCATAGTTCTTCTAATGTCACATTGTATTCAGTCGAACCACAAAACACAAGGGAGGAGGGTTTTTTCTCATACCCACTAGGGAAATCTCCAAGTGCCTCTGAGTTTTGCCCACCACCAGGACGAAGGGAGGAGGAGGGACACGAGAGGACACATATGCAACCGCCTTTTCCCACCGGTTCTTTGGTGCGATGCACTGCGGAGCCTACAGGGGGAAGGGGAGCCCGGAGTTAACGACGCCGGTGGCAGCATAGCGTTTGTCACCTCTACACCCAAGTCGTCAAAGATAGGTTGGAAGAGGCGTTGCCCTAGGCGGTGGCGGTTGCTGTCAAGGCCGGCATGGAGTTTTGGGAAGGAGCAAGAGGCACGACAAACGAGGAAGTCATGGGATCTTTCTCGAACCAGGGGAATGGGACAACGGGGTCAGGGTGGAGTCCATGATGACCTCGGTGGGGAACCGCGACAGGCAAGAGGCGGTGGCGCGGGCGAGAGGAGGAGTGGGAGGGAAAATGT